>NC_086099.1:125834967-126101967 GCF_963921235.1 Mobula hypostoma | reverse complement strand
TTGTTATTAATGATTATGATATAGTTGGGATCACAGAGACATGGCTCCAGGGTGACCAGGGATGGGAGCTCAACGTTCAGGGATATTCAATATTCAGGAGGGATAGACATGAAGGAAGGGGAGGTGGGGTGGCGTTGCTGGTTAAAGAAGAGATTAACGCAATAGAAAGGAAGGACATAACCCGGGAAGATGTGGAATCGATATGGGTAGAGCTGCGTAACACTAAGGGGCAGAAGATGCTGGTGGGAGTTGTGTACAGGCCACCTAACAGTAGTAGTGAGGTCAGAGATGGTATTAAACAGGAAATTAGAAATGTGTGCAATAAAGGAACAGCAGTTATAATGGGTGACTTCAATCTACATGTAGATTGGGTGAACCAAATTGGTAAAGGTGCTGAGGAAGAGGATTTCTTGGAATGTATGCGGGATGGTTTTTTGAACCAACATGTCGAGGTACCAACTAGAGAGCAGGCTATTCTGGACTGGGTTTTGAGCAATGAGGAAGGGTTAATTAGCGATCTTGTCGTGAGAGGCCCCTTGGGTAAGAGTGACCATAATATGGTGGAATTCTTCATTCAGGTGGACCCGTGGCTGACAAGAAAAATTAGGGATAGTATCAATTCCAAAGAAGAAGCATACAAATTAGCCAGAGAAAGTGGCTCACCTGAGAACTGGGAGAAATTCAGAGATCAGCAGAGGAGAACAAAGGGCTTAATTAGGAAGGGGAAAAAAAGATTATGAGAGAAAACTGGCAGGGAACATAAAAATGGACTGTAAAAGCTTTTATAGATATGTAAAAAGGAAAAGACTGGTAAAGACAAATGTAGGTCCCCTGAAGACAGAAACAGGTGAATTGATTATGGGGAGCAAGGACATGGCAGACCAATTGAATAATTACTTTGGTTCTGTCTTCGCTAAGGAGGACATAAATAATCTTCCAGAAATAGTAGGGGACAGAGGGTCCAGTGAGATGGAGGAACTGAGCGAAATACATGTTAGTAGGGAAGTGGTGTTAGGTAAATTGAAGGGATTGAAGGCAGATAAATCCCCAGGGCCAGATGGTCTGCATCCCAGAGTGCTTAAGGAAGTAGCCCAAGAAATAGTGGATGCATTAGTGATAATTTTTCAAAACTCGTTAGATTCTGGACTAGTTCCTGAGGATTGGAGGGTGGCTAATGTAACTCCACTTTTTAAAAAAGGAGGGAGAGAGAAACCGGGGAGTAATAGACCGGTTAGCCTAACGTCGGTGGTGAGGAAACTGCTGGAGTCAGTTATCAAGGATGTGATAACAGCACATTTGGAAAGCGGTGAAATGATCGGACAAAGTCAACATGGATTTGTGAAAGGAAAATCATGTCTGACGAATCTCATAGAATTTTTTGAGGATGTAACTAGTAGAGTGGATAGGGGAGAACCAGTGGATGTGGTATATTTGGATTTTCAAAAGGCTTTTGACAAGGTCCCACACAGGAGATTAGTGTGCAAACTTAAAGCACACGGTATTGGGGGTAAGGTATTGGTGTGTGTGGAGAATTGGTTAGCAGACAGGAAGCAAAGAGTGGGAATAAACGGGACCTTTTCAGAATGGCAGGTGGTGACGAGTGGGGTACCGCAAGGCTCAGTGCTGGGACCCCAGTTGTTTACAATATATATTAATGACTTGGATGAGGGAATTAAATGCAGCAACTCCAAGTTTGCGGATGACACGAAGCTGGGTGGCAGTGTTAGCTGTGAGGAGGATGCAGGGTGACTTGGATAGGTTGGGTGAGTGGGCAAATTCATGGCAGATGCAATTTAATGTGGATAAATGTGAAGTTATCCATTTTGGTGTCAAAAATAGGAAAACAGATTATTATCTGAATGGTGGCCGATTAGGAAAAGGGGAGGTGCAACGAGACCTGGGTGTCATTATACACCAGTCATTGAAAGTGGGCATGCAGGTACAGCAGGCGGTGAAAAAGGCGAATGGTATGCTGGCATTTATAGCGAGAGGATTCGAGTGCAGGAGCAGGGAGGTACTACTGCAGTTGTACAAGGCCTTGGTGAGACCACACCTGGAGTGTTGTGTGCAGTTTTGGTCCCCTAATCTGAGGAAAGACATCCTTGCCATAGAGGGAGTACAAAGAAGGTTCACCAGATTGATTCCTGGGATGGCAGGACTTTCATATGAAGAAAGACTGGATGAACTGGGCTTGTACTCGTTGGAATTTAGAAGATTGAGGGGGGATCTGATTGAAACGTATAAAATCCTAAAGGGATTGGACAGGCTAGATGCAGGAAGATTGTTCCCGATGTTGGGGAAGTCCAGAACAAGGGGTCACAGTTTGAGGATAAGGGGGAAGCCTTTTAGGACTGAGATTAGGAAAAACTTCTTCACACAGAGAGTGGTGAATCTGTGGAATTCTCTGCCACAGGAAACAGTTGAGGCCAGTTCATTGGCTGTGTTTAAGAGGGAGTTAGATATGGCCCTTGTGGCTACAGGGGTCAGGGGGTATGGAGGGAAGGCTGGGGCAGGGTTCTGAGTTGGATGATCAGCCATGATCATAATAAATGGCGGTGCAGGCTCGAAGGGCCGAATGGCCTACTCCTGCACCTATTTTCTATGTTTCTATGTCTCTATTTCCCTCTCCAACCCCTTCTCTTGTCTTCTCCCTGTAATCTTTCATGCCCTGACTCACCAGCGACCTTAAATATACTCGATGACCCAGCCTCTAAATTCCACAGATTCACCAATCTCTGGCTAAAGAAATTCCTCCTCATCTCATTTCTAAATGGATGTCCCTCTATTCTGAGGTCCTAGACTCCCCCACCATAGGAAACATCCTCTCTATATCCACTCTAAGCCTTTCAACATTCAGTAGGTTTCAATGAGATCCACCCGCCCCCCCCCCATTCTTCTCAATTCTGGCGAGTACAGGCCCAGAGCTTTCAATCGCTCCTCAGACGATAAGCCTTTCATTCTCATGAACCACCTCTGAACCCTTCCAAATGTCAGCTCTAAGTGAAGCTTCACTAGTGTTTTATAAAGCCTCAGCATTACATCCTTGCTTTTGTATTCTAGTCCTCTTGAAATGAATGCTAACAGCGCATTTGCCTTTCTCACCACTGACTCAACCTGCAAATTAACCCTTAGGAAATCTGGCACAAGGACTCCCAATTCTCTTTGCATCCTGGATTTTTGTATTTTCTCCCCACTTAGGAAACAGTGTGTGTTTATTCCTTGTACCAAAGTGCATGACAGGCTTCTGACACTATTCCATTTGCCACTTCTTTTCCCATTCTAATCTGTCCAAGTCTTCTACAGACTCCCTGCTTCTTTAACCCATCTTCATTTTGTCTGCAAACATGGCTACGGAGCCATCAGTTCCATCATCCACATCATTGGTGTGCAATGAAAAAGAACCAATTCCAACAATGACCCTGGCAGCTCACCACTAGTCATCAGCAGCTGATCAGAAAAGCCTTCCTTTATTCCCACTCTTTGCTTCCTGTCAGTCAGCCAATGCTAGCGTCTTCCCTGTAAAACCATGGGCTCTTAACTTGTTAGGCAGCTTCATGTGTCAAAGGCCTGAAAATCCAAATGCAGAACATCTACTGATTATCCGTCTATCCTGTTTGTTATCCTCAAAGAATTCTAACAGTCCTTGGAAGATCTAACTTTTTCCTAATTCTATCCCATGCTTTCAATGTATAGTTAACCCATTAATTCTGAGTCTTAACATTCTTCCACACCTGGATTTAAAAAGGGAAGAGTTGTTAAAGATAACTCACCAATTGAATTTTGATCTATGTGAACCTATCCTGAATCCATGTCTTCTCTGATCCATGACACAATTGCTCTTAACTGGGCAGCCCAGTAATAGGTCTTTAAATGAGGTAAAGCTAAACCTCTCTGCTTTTTATTTGAGTATAACACTTTTACTGTTCAAATACCTGGGGGCAATCATCAGTGATGAAGGATCAAGACCAGAAGTCCCGGCAAGAACCGCACAGACAATGACTGCACTATCCAAACTCAAGACAATGTGGAGGAACAGCAACATCACCATGAAGTACAAGATCAGACTGCTGCTTGCATTGGTATTCTCCATCTTCCTGTACGCATGTGAGACATGGACCCTCACAGCAGAGCTACAGAGGAAGATACAGGCATTGGAAATGAGATGCTGTCACAACATCTTGGGCATCTCATACTTGGACCACATCACAAATGAGCAGGTCCGCTAGACCACCCAGCACCACATTGACCCCCATAAAGACCTTCTCACAGCAGTGAAGAAAAGAAAGCTGAGATGGTCTATCCAACATTTTAAAAGTAGGTATAGGAACTATTATGGGTAGAGCACTGAAAAGAAAAAGAAACCTGGGCAAAATATTCGTCCTGATCACTTCTACTCTACCTATCAGTGATAAAGGAAGCATCTCCCAATGTTCAAGATCTCTCCTCACTTGATTAACAAGTGTTACGTACCCTGTAACTGGGTTGCCAAACCAGCAGAAATGGATCACTCAGTTGGAGTCTGGATTACTAGAACTAAGAAAGTTTTATTAAAGAAACAAGCAACACAGTACTCTAATCAAAAGGATATTAAATGCAACGGTTCAGCAATGATAAACACACGTACACAGAATTAAGATAACAGGATCAATCAAGCTCTATCGTAGTCTAGGGGTAAATGACCAGTTTCAAAGTGACGCAAAGTTCAGTTCAATTTAGTTCGTTCAGTTTGCAGTAATCGCTGCCGTGGGAGATGGACAGGAGAGAGAGAGCAAAACGAATGAATATTCAAACGGTTTCCACACAGACCTTCGCAGTCAGCTTTCAGGCGAGCCCTTTGTGATGTCATCTGAGGTCACCGACCATGACCCCTCCATTTCCAGATATGATCGTTTCTCTGCGGTGAACCTGGCACCCAGGCAAGGGTGGACACACACCAGGTTCCTGCTGATCATGCCTTTCCACCCTGTGCGTCTATAGCCTGGTCCCGCAACCGGCCTTCCAAAACTTCCCACCGACTTGTGAGAGACGCACCGCTTCCAGGGTCTCGTTACCTCGGGTGTCGTGTGTGTCCTGCCTTAGCGAACCTGTCCCTTTTTATCCCCCTGCTGGGGTATCGCCTGTCCATCACTTCAAACAGTTCAGGGTTCAAAGGGGGAGCCGATCTTGACAGCTCTCCTTCCGTTACTCTCTCCCGTCCCTTCATTAACATCTCCAAATGCTGCTCCGTTGTTTTCCTTATCTCTCTTTCTCCTGAAGACAGGTGGCAGACCAACTGCTGATCCCACTGGTGCCAGCCCAGGCCAGCTAACATCTTAATTTATGTGTATTCTCGTCACACATCCCCCCCTTTAAGGATTTTTACCGGGGTAAAAATTACAAACATGAATACATTATTTGATACACACAAATATACATCTTTATCAGCTATTTGGCTAATACAGCGAATTTGAAATTGTCAACACCTGACAGACAGTCAGCCATCACATTTTCTGTTCCTTTTATATGTGTTATTAATAATCCCTTAGACCAGGCTCCAACTTAGCAAACTTCATAGTGGCCAAGAACACTGATGAGTTGCGATCAATGTAACCTCTCATTGGGTTTCGTCCTGGACCACAATAACAAGGGTCGTCCCATTCCGACTTAGTTTTCTCTCGCAAGGGCTTAGTAGGAGGCGGAGGGGTAGTAACCGCAGAGTTATTGCAAAACTTCCTACAGTACCCCACCATCTCCAAGAGCCTTCTGAGGGCCCTCTTGTCTGTCGGGGTTGGGATGTCAGAGATAGCCCACACTTTAGCTTGCATTGCTGCCAGCTGCCCCTGTGTTACCACAATTCCCAGGTAAGTGACCTTCATGTGGCCGAACTCATTTTTTTCAAGGTTCACTATCAAGCTGGCTTCAGACAGCTGTATTACATCGCCAATACACACCTCTGTGTTCGTCAGCCCTTTCGTCACTGAATTACTCATTCTATAGGGTTGTTGCTCACTAGGCTATCCTAGTGTAACAACCACCACCCAACGTCCCAGTTCTTTGCATCACCTCGGGACAATCAAACACACATGTGCAAGTCGTTTAATTACTTCTCCTAAAGTGTCGCTTTGTTCGGGGATTAAGGGAGAGACCTTATCAGCAGAGCTGGCCAAAACAATAGCCTTCTCCCATCTGATCGATACCATACTCATCTTTTCAAAATGGTTTTTTTCTCTTATCAGGGAGACCCTAGCTTCATCGATTTCCGCGCTAACACCGACTAGGTTTGTTAGCATATCAAAAGCTTGTGACCGTCTCAGTTCGCGTCTGCCATGATCAATAACATCCTTCCTCCTGGGCAGCCGGTAAACCTCTTTCATGATTTCACCAACTGTTTCCTCCAGCACCGCAAAATGTCCACCGGGGGGTACCTTGTGGGCCAGGTTAAAAATCTCATCCCCATAACTCTTTTGCACCACCCCCCATTCCTCATCTGCGGGTACGGTACTTGGTTTCCCTGTCTTCCTTAGCACTTCCACCTCCACACAATAGCCTACTAGTTCCCTTGTTAATTCTGCGTCAGAGAGAGCTGTCTCTGCCAAAACCATCAGCCCCTCGTCTCGCTCCTGCGCCTGCACAAATTCTTTCCTGGCTAATGCTAAGTCTGTCTCAGCTCCCTCATTACCTCTTGTTTCACTACACTTCTTCTTTTCACTTTCTACCCCCTTCTCGTACAAGGCTGGCAGAAACGTCTCAGCTAAATTTACTACCGCAGTCCCGTGATGAACCTGTGAGTCCATGGGCGGGACCTCAATGCTGGCAGGCTGACCTGTCAATCTCACGGCTGGGAACACGATTCCCCTGGCGAGGTCATTACCGAACAAGACTTCCACACCTTTCATCGGTAATTCGGGCCTCACCCCGATCGTGACTAGACCAGAGACCAGGTTGCTTTGTAAGTGTATCTGGTGCAAAGGGATTGCCTCTGTCCCTTCCCCAATACCTTTGATCTTGACCTCCCCAGTCTGGGTCTCTGAGCTAAACTCTAATACACTCTTCAGTATCAGTGACTGACACGCTCCCGTGTCTCTCCAGATCCGCACTGGAACTGGTTTTAACCCCTCCTTCACTGACACCAATCCGGCCGAGATAAACCTCTCGCACCCTTCCTGAACTTTGGCAGACCTGTCCTCCCCTAGCGGTTCATTTACCAGCTCGATACAGCCAGTCAAAATCGCCTTTTCTCCTTTTCCCGTCTCCTTCTTTGGGGCAAAGCACCTGGACGCAAAGTGTCCGACTTTCCCACAATTATAACAGATGACCCCAGGAGACTTCCTACCAGACTGCTCCCGGTCTACCTTATCCTCCTCACTAGTCCCCAGCTTACTTTCTGACTTTTCTGGCGGACTCTCCCAGCCGTCCTGACTACCCTTCTGGTCCCCTTTACTCAGGGCAAACTTCATTTTATGCATCAACGCATACTCATCCGCTAACTTAGCAGTTGTGGCTAACGTGGCTGCCTCTTTCTCATCTAGGTAGGGTCTCATACCCTCAGGGACACAACCTTTAAACTGCTCAATCAGGATCAGCTGTAGCAGTCTGTCATAATCCCCCTCTACCCCCTTCGAGGTGCACCAACGCTCACAATATGTCTGCATCTCACGGGCAAACTCTAAATATGTGCGGTCCCACTGCTTCCTCGCATTCCGGAACCTCTGGCGGTATGCCTCCGGGACCAACTCATAAATCCTGAGGATGGCCTCTTTCACCACCTCACACCTCTGGGCATCTTCCGCGGACAAAGCTGAGTAAGCTTGTTGGGCTTTCCCTTTCAGTACACTCTGAAGCAAAACAGCCCACTTATCCCTCGGCCAGTCCTGACTTGTAGCAACTTTTTCGAAATGGGGAAAGTACCGATCCACGTCGGTATCGTCAAATGGGGGAACCAGCCTAACCTCCTGGATCGCCCGGAACCCTCCACCTTGGTTCGGCACAGGCCCCTGCTCTGCCCTTATCTTTAACTTCTCCAGCTCGAGTTCCCTTTCCCTCTGTTTCTCCTCTCGCTCTATCTGTCTCTCTCTCCCCCTCTCTCTCTCCCGCCTTTCTAACTCTTCTCTCTCCAACTGTCTGTCCCTCTCTTTCTCTTCTTGCTCCAACTGTTGTACCCGGAACTCGTGCTCGAGTCTCAGTTTTTCAAGCTGCACCTGTACCGCGTCTCCAGCAGGTTTTTCAATAGACACCACCTCCAGCTCCCCTTGGGGAAACACACCTTTAGATACATAGTGCTCTACGATAGCTCTGTGTATCTCCTCTCTCCTCATTGTCAACTTCCCCTTAGCAAGATTCAACCGTTTGGCCACAGCTACCAATTCCGATTTCCTGGCATCCTCTAATGCCTCCAAGGTCGGCGCCTTTATAAATTCCTCAGCCTCCATTTCTGCTGTTTGTCTTTTCTTTCTTTTGGGAATTTTAACCCAATCAATTTACTCCGTCCCAAATTTAGCGTTCAAAATCCCGGACGAGCCCCCACTTATGTTATGTACCCCGTAACTGGGTTGCCAAACCAGCAGAAGTGGATCACTCAGTTGGAGTCTGGATTACTAGAACTAAGAAAGTTTTATTAAAGAAACAAGTAACACAGTACTCTAATCAAAAGGATAATAAATGCAACAGTTCAGCAATGATAAACACACATGTACACAGAATTAAGATAACAGGATCAATCAAGCTCTATCGTTGTCTCGGGGTAACTGACCAGTTTCAAAGTGACGCAAAGTTCAGTTCAATTTAGTTCAGTTCAGTTCGCAGTAATCGCTGCTGTGGGAGATGGACAGTGTGGGGGAAGGAGAGAGAGAGCAAAATGAATGAATATTCAAACGGCTTCCACACAGACCTTCGCAGTCAGCTTTCGGGTGAGCCCTTTGTGATGTCATCTGAGGTCACCGACCATGACCCCTCCGTTTCCAGATACGATCGTTTCTCTGCGGTGAACCTGGCACCCAGGCAAGGGCGGACACACACCAGGTTCCCGCCGATCGTGCCTTTCCACCCTGTGCGTCTATGGCTTGTCTCGCGACCAGCCGTCCAAAACTTCCCACCGACTTGTGAGAGACGCACCGCTTCCAGGGTCTCGTTACCTCGGGGTGTCGTGTGTGTCCTGCCTTACCGACCCTGTCCCTTTTTATCCCCCTGCTGGGGTATCGCCTGTCCATCACTTCAAACAGTTCAGGGTTCAAAGGGGGAGCCGATCTTGACAGCTCTCCTTCCGTTACTCTCTCCCATCCCTTCATTAACATCTCCAAATGCTGCTCCATTGTTTTCCTTATCTCTCTTTCTCCTGAAGACAGGTGGCAGACCAACTGCTGATCCCACTGGTGCCAGCCCAGGCCAGCTAACACCTTAATTTATGTGTATTCTCGTCACACAAGTTTAACATAATTGGCTGCAAAGAGCTGGGAAGAACTATGAGATAAACTAACCCCCAAATATCTAAAGCCTTGTTTTGGCCAATGAAAAGTCACTTCATCATTGAGCTGGCTTGGCCAGGTCCCTGTCATCATCATAGCTTCAGATTTTGCTTAAGATCTAAAATTAGATCTTCCAAGGACTATATCAAGGGCAACCAGAATTGCATTCATTTCAGATGTTATTCCAGCAAGGCTGGAATCTGGTTTTAACAGGTGGGTGCAAAGAAGCCTGATTCTTGTGGACCAAATGTTTGATGGTGAGGTGCTCAAATCTTTTTTTCAACTCCAAACTGAATTTGACCTTGTATCAAATGACTTTTATAGGTTCATCCAAATTAGACGTTACCTTACACAAAGAATGGAACAATCTTAAAATACAGCCAAATAACTTGGAAAAATTTTGGGTAGAGATCATCATAGGTAGGTCGCAACCCCAGAAAATTGTATCTTGTATATATAAAAAAAACACCTGGATACTTTAGATGTTAAACATAAATGGGAATTGGAGGCAAATATCATAATAGAAGAGGAAGAGTGGGAGAGCTCTTAGGAGACATGGCAAAAATGCTTGAATAGTCCCAATTGGAGGGAATTTGCTTGGAAAATAAGGATGAGGTACTTTAAAACCCCGTTGGTAATATCATTATACACAGAAAGAAACAGCAGACTTTGCTGGAGAGGATGTGGCCTAGTGGGAGATTTTGCACATATACTCTGGGACTGTCCCAAATTAAGGGAATTTTGGTACAAGGTCACTGAGGAAATAAGAAGGATTTTAGACATAAGTATACCCTTTGAACCTAGTCATTTAATTTTAGACAACCTCCAGCAATCTGCAGTAGAGAAAAATAAACTATACATGTTAAGAGTTTTGGTTCTGATTGTTCATAAAATGATAACTGTCAACTGGCTTAAGTCTCACCCACCCACTTTGGAACAATGGATACAGAGACTGTAAGTAGTGAACTGTATGGAAAGTATCACTGCAAGTTTGCAACTGAAAATGGACTCTTAATTGGAAAGATGGAACTCTGTTATAGTGTACCTGGCACAGTGAAAGGCCCATATAGGGGCCTGATAAAATGTGGGACTTGAGTTGATTTACTGAGGACTGTGAATTTATTTAAAATAGATGTAAATCTACACTGAGGGGTGATGTAAAGTATGTAGATCATGTGTATGTTTGTGTATGGATGTGGTTTTGTTTCTTCTTTCTCTTTCTCAATACCCCTGGTATTGTTAATATAGGTATTTACCATTGTGTAGTGAATTGTGGACTGATAGCCGATGCTTGTTTGTAGATATGTGTTTGTTCAATAAAGTAAAAAAAAATAAAGAATTAAGAATTCTAACAGATTTGTCAGTCAAGTACCCCGAAACAATATCCTTAACAATAGTCTCTAACATCTTTTTAACCACTGAGGTCAGGCTAACTAGCCTATAATTAATTTCCTTTCTTCTGCCTGCCTCCCTTCTTGAAGACTGGAGTGACATTTGCAATGTTCTATTCCTCCAGCACCATGCCAGAATCCAGTGATTCTTGAAAGATAATTACTAATGCATCCCCAGTCGCTTCAGCCACCTCTTTCATGCCGTATCTATTTGCATTGGAACATGCAAGCAAGTAGGAAAAGTAGTGCCAACGAACTAGAGAAAGGATTACATTAAGTTGCAACACAATTAGGGTTATTTTAGCAACACACATAAGATGCTGGAGGAACTCGACAGGCCAGGCCGCATCTACGGAAGAGAATATAGTCAATGTTTCGGGCCAAAACCCTTCATCAGGACTGGGGTTATTCTAAATACGCATTACAAAGCAAATTATCTGAGTTAGATAGCAGAACAGCTTGCAGAAATGGGTTGTACTGACGAACAGCAGCCATTTGGGGGCAGTGGTTCTCCAGATTTTGTTTTCAATCTCCAGCACTCTTGGCATAAAACTTCCGTTAACCTAGCTCCAAGCTTTAAGAACACTTCAAGGTTACTGCTTTCTGCCCCAAGTGATTCGGTTCAAAGTAGTAGCAACAATAGCTTATACTTTTTTTTTGCCAGTGGGGGGTGGGGAGGGGTTGCTTGCTGCCGCTTACACGCGCGGGACGGGGAGCTGGGGGAGGCACTTTAACATTTGATTGTCGTTCATTCTTTGGTGTACTCCTCTGTTTTCATGGATGGTTGCGGAGAAAAAGCATTTCAGGATCTATCTTGTATACATTTCTCTAAGATAAAATTGTACCTTGAAACCTTCAGCTGCAGAAGAAACCAGCACATCTCTCAATAATAAAATAAGTTAGCATTTTTCTCTCTCTGCTTGTCTCAGTACAATCCTGATCTATGAATATCTATTATTAGTGGTTACTTTCTTCCTCAGGGTCTCCTATTTCTTCTCCGTTCATGATTGCACAAAGCTTTTATAATTTTTCTCTGAAGAGTTCTAGAAGTAAGGAAGAACTGTCAGCTTATTGGCACCCACAGAAGCTTTTCCTCTCCCAGGGATGTTCAGTAGACTGCAAAATTTTTGAGAAAAGTTGATGTAAACTGAGTACTTGAATTAATTTTGTTTACAGAAAAGTGGTTTTCTTTGTATTGCAGTCTCCCCATCTCTCATAGCATGCTGGGTAAAATTCAGGTAATTCATAGCCAATGGGAACTAAAGGCACATCTTGCTGAAGGTATTGCACCCAGGAGACCTCAAGCGACTCTTCAGGACTTTGGTTGTTTCTCCTGTTCCTGCTTTAGCAAAAACCTCATGTTCAGTACTGATGATTCTCCCATGGTCCAACCAGCTACCACATGCTGGTCTACCCTAGCATTTTCATCTGCCTTTAGGTATTGACCTATTTTCCTACCCATCATGGCAAGATCTTCATATAACATTTGTTGTGTTGTACTGTTGTTTTGCTGCAAGATGTGATTCTGGTTGCTCCTTTTTTGTTGCTATTTTGGGGGGGCCTGCGATAATGACCATTGAGCCAAACTGAATACACTTGGAGTCTTGATTTTGTGTTTTATGTTCTGTATATTTTGCTCACTTTTTTGGTGCACAATTTGTGAATTATTTTGCGCATGTGGTGGGGGGGGTGAAGAGAGGAGCGGGGAAGAGAGGAGCGGGGAAGAGAGAGGTTGATGTTTATTCTTTGTACAGGTTCCAAGGTTTTCTTTGTTTCGTGGCTGGCTGTGAGGAAGATGAATCTCAGGGTTGCATTCCACATACATATGTCAATAATAAATGTACTGCAAATCTTAAATCTTTGATTTTAATTAACTTTTTGCTTTAATGCAATAAACCTATTATATCACAATCCAATCCTTTGAACTTAATTTGTGTCATTAAATTATTCATCAGACTTCTTCCTTTCTCCTTGTGGACTGAGTTATGATCATATAGTCCCTTTTCACTTCTTCAGACCGACTTTCCAAATCATTCAATTTCCAAGTCTTTAATCAAGGATCAACTTTATTCATTCCATACATTTACATGTATTAGACATTTACTGCATTAGCACAACATGCAGCAAAAAATCAATATTCAAAAATAAATTATACCAAATTAAAAGTTAGAGGTTAATGTACAGATATAGAACAAAACATGCATAAATACCAGTATGTTTACAATGTAAATAATTATATAATTTGCTTTAAAGTGTTTACAGTGTAGTAACTGAGCTAATAGATGGAGGACATGGAGGTATTTAGAATGGTTGATCGGTTTGAATGGGGGAAGTTTAATATCCCTATAGCTTTTTTATGGCTTGGTCAAATTTAAAGCAACAGGAATTATTTGATACAGTACATCTGATACTATCCTGAAGCAGGGTTTCAATACCAAACATCAGCAATTCCTTTCTTACCACAGATATTACTAAATCTGTTGAATTCCTCCAACAGGTTGTTTGTTGACAGCTCACATAGAAATAATACTACATTCGTGTTTCAGACACTGAACTTCACTGGTGCTGATTCTTTGATGCTGTTTCAGGCTTGTAAAATATGATATTTTCTTTCCTCCACACTCAGAATTATTCCAGCCACTTTGTCCTTTAATGCTAACAATAATATTTCCTACTGGCCAGCCAAAAGTTTGTTATACCATTTCTTTTAGGATAATGTTTTTTAAACTGGCTTGAAAGTTAAATTCCCCTTGCATCCTGTTCTTCCCCCAGCAGACTGGAAGTCATTCTTGGAATATGAAAGGAAGCTCTTTGGAGAACATTAGCCACTGTCCTCAAATTAATGACAGTTGAAAGTTCAATCAGCTTTGGTTATCACAATCTTACTCTACACAACTTCCAAGGAAATGCCACCACCCTGTCCATTCTTTAATGCAGAATTAGGCATCTGCTCTGCATTGACCTTTTGTGTGATCTAGACTACACAGATTGCATGTTTATTTGTGAAATTTATTTACAGTCTTCACCATATTTGTCTTTTCCTGTCAGCTCCAAGAGGCTGAGACAAAATTGATGTGATTGCGTCTTGTGGCTGCCTAAGTTTTAGCTACCAGATCTGTTCCTATTCAACACTCCAAATACACTGAGAATCCAGTTCTTTTTAAATTGAGTATTTTCAGTATTCTTCATTATTTCAAACATCCAGCAACTGCTATGCTCAGAATCTCACTGTTTAAGTGTGTTTCCCTCTCTACTGCCCTCAAAGAGATTCCTTCATTTCTATTTCAGATCGGACTAAGAAGCAGTTATTTCCCTCAAAGATGGCAGAGAAAGCTGGCCTACCCTACTGAGACCTGGATGCCTTACCATGCTGTTCTATCGTCAACCATCCATCCTCTGATGTCTTCCACCGTTCCATAAGAAAACAGAAAATTAATTAGCCAGCACCTAGAAGACGTTATAATATAGAACAGCCTTAAAATTTCTTGAATTAATGATTTGATTATGATATTCTTCCACAGGTTTTATTAATGGCTTTTGATTCAAAACATTTTCATTGTTAGATCTGAAATATTATCACTATTCACAGATGATCCCTAACTGACTGCATATTTCCAAAATTTTCAGTTTTTATGTCAGATAAAATCTGCAGTATTGGTTAGATTCACTCTGCAGGGTACACTGGCTTAAAATTAGCATTATTATACCATTCCCAGAGCGGTATAATGTTACTGGGGGGAAAAATGAAGCACAATGGATTTGATAATGAGTAGGCAGGGCATTCAACTTTCCTTAGACTGAGAGCTTTATCCAATGTAAATAAATCAAAACCATAATAGTAATAGGAAATTGCAACTTTCTGAAATTTTAGAGTGACCTAAAACAATTAGAATTCAACCAAAAAGATAAATACCTCAATGTAACACGACGACAGGAAATCCTTCACAATACTGGGAACTGAAAGGTGGGAAAGGTCTAGATGGCCTATCGAACATACCAGCAATCATGAATGCTGTTAGCAATTTAAGTCAATTTAGTCATAGGTCTTGTGTACTCAAACTACAAATGCACCCAATGTTCAGCCCCAGCCACCCTTAAGGCACCTTACATCCACTAATGGTTTGGGGACTGTTATGCAAGGTCATTTAAAACACTGTATCCAGGACTGGCAGAGAGCAAGGAATTTTGTACAACTTTGTAAGTCATCGGCCTGTATGTTGATTAAAGAAAATAACAGAAAAAATATTTTACCTGCTGCAAATACAAAATTTACCATATAAAATAATTGCCCATTTGCAGAACAAATGAAGTAGCAATCCCTTTCTAAAGCTGTAGATGGATTTTGTTATCAAGCAAACTGTTTCTTCTTACAGATGACAACCTAACACATTTTTCTCAACAGAAACATGTATGTTACTGATTAGAACTCTAGTTGAAGTGGCAGGCTTTCTGAAGATACTTTTTTTAAAAAAAGTTTGTGAACTCAGACTTATAATTGCATTGGCGGTTCACTTTGTTTTTACAGTGGTTAACGTAGTGAGTAATCCTTTGAAGTTGCTGTGTTCCAGTCAAGCTACTGAGATTCAGAAAGACAAAAAACTTTGGAAACTTATGACACTGTACAGTAATTTAATGATGTGAAGCCCAAAAATAAGCATGTATTTAAAATCTGGAATATAAAAACCAGAAAATACTGATAGCACCCAGCAAGCTAATCAGCATCTGTTGAAAGAGGAACCAAATTCATGCTTAGAATTGATCTTTTGTTGAGATAGAGGTAAAACTTTAATGAGTTTTAAGCTGCAGAGAAGGGTAACACTTGTGATAAGGGTCAGAGATCCAAGGGATTGATAGAGATCCAAGGACATGGCAGACCAATTGAATAATTACTTTGGTTCTGTCTTCACTAAGGAGGACATAAATAATCTTCCAGAAATAGTAAGGGACAGAGGGTCCAGTGAGATGGAGGAACTGAGCGAAATACATGTTAGTAGGGAAGTGGTGTTAGGTAAATTGAAGGGATTGAAGGCAGATAAATCCCCAGGGCCAGATGGTCTGCATCCCAGAGTGCTTAAGGAAGTGGCCCAAGAAATAGTGGATGCATTAGTGATAATTTTTCAAAACTCGTTAGATTCTGGACTAGTTCCTGAGGATTGGAGGGTGGCTAATGTAACCCCACTTTTTAAAAAAGGAGGGAGAGAGAAACCGGGGAATTATAGGCCGGTTAGCCTAACGTCGGTGGTGGGGAAACTGCTGGAGTCAGTTATCAAGGATGTGATAACAGCACATTTGGAAAGCGGTGAAATGATCGGACAAAGTCAGCATGGATTTGTGAAAGGAAAATCATGTCTGACGAATCTCATAGAATTTTTTGAGGATGTAACTAGTAGAGTGGATAGGGGAGAACCAGTGGATGTGGTATATTTGGATTTTCAAAAGGCTTTTGACAAGGTCCCACATAGGAGATTAGTGTGCAAACTTAAAGCACACGGTATTGGGGGTAAGGTATTGGTGTGGGTGGAGAATTGGTTAGCAGACAGGAAGCAAAGAGTGGGAATAAACGGGACCTTTTCAGAATGGCAGGCGGTGACTAGTGGGGTACCGCAAGGCTCAGTGCTGGGACCCCAGTTGTTTACAATATATATTAATGACTTGGATGAGGGAATTAAATGCAGCATCTCCAAGTTTGCGGATGACACGAAGCTGGGTGGCAGTGTTAGCAGTGAGGAGGATGCTAAGAGGATGCAGGGTGACTTGGATAGGTTGGGTGAGTGGGCAAACTCATGGCAGATGCAATTTAATGTGGATAAATGTGAAGTTATCCACTTTGGTGGCAAAAATAGGAAAACAGATTATTATCTGAATGGTGGCCGATTAGGAAAAGGGGAGGTGCAACGAGACCTGGGTGTCATTATACACCAGTCATTGAAAGTGGGCATGCAGGTACAGCAGGCGGTGAAAAAGGCGAACGGTATGCTGGCATTTATAGCGAGAGGATTCGAGTACAGGAGCAGGGAGGTACTACTGCAGTTGTACAAGGCCTTGGTGAGACCACACCTGGAGTATTGTGTGCAGTTTTGGTCCCCTAATCTGAGGAAAGACATCTTTGCCATAGAGGGAGTACAAAGAAGGTTCACCAGATTGATTCCTGGGATGGCAGGTCTTTCATATGAAGAAAGACTGGATGAACTGGGCTTGTACTCGTTGGAATTTAGAAGATTGAGGGGGGATCTGATTGAAACGTATAAGATCCTAAAGGGATTGGACAGGCTAGATGCAGGAAGATTGTTCCCGATGTTGGGGAGGTCTAGAACGAGGGGTCACAGTTTGAGGATAGAGGGGAAGCCTTTTAGGACCGAGGTTAGGAAAAACTTCTTCACACAGAGAGTGGTGAATCTGTGGAATTCTCTGCCACAGCAAACTGTTGAGGCCAGTTCATTAGCTATGTTTAAAAGGAAGTTAGATATGGCCCTTGTGGCTACAGGGGTCAGGGGGTATGGAGGGAAGGCTGGGTTCTGAGTTGGATGATCAGCCATGATCATAATAAATGGCGGTGCAGGCTCGAAGGGCCGAATGGCCTACTCCTGCACCTATTTTCTATGTTTCTATGTTTCTATGGCGTTGGCATTGGCTGATAGAGGTGAAGACTTGTTTATTTAACTGAGCTGTCTGGAAAGTTATCAATTAGGGCAGTGGAAGATGGGAAAATTGTTGCTGGCATTGTAAGATACAGAACACTGAAGTTGATGGAAATTTGAAATAATTGAAAATGCTGGAAAAACTTGAGATTAAATATCATCCATGAAGAGAGAAAATTTTGTTGGAGATAATCTTACATTGGAAGTGCCTATTTGAAAAGTAACTATTTGGAAGGTTCCTTGAGTTTGTTAATTTCATTAGAACAGTGCAAGCGAAAGCTACAAATGGGTAGAAGCAGATTAAGTAAGTGGACAATTATCTGGCAGATGGAGTATCATAGTAAAGTGCGATAAATTAAAAAGGCACCTTACCTAAATGAAAAATTTCAGAACTCTAGATGCAGAGATTGGGGTGTCCAAATGCATGATTCACAACAGGCGAGGTGCAATGATAGCATTAAGGAAAGTTAATACAATATAATGTTTTATCAGTAGGAAATATTAAATCAAAAGTAGGGAGGTAACCCTTGAGTAATATATGGCAATGATGAGATCATGTCTGGAATACTGTGTACAATATGTTTCAGTGAGGAAGAATGCGAATATGTTGAAAGCTTGTCTAGTACCTGGTATATTAAGCTTTTCTTATGAGGAAAGTTTGAACAGGCTAGATTTTTATCCACTTAAATTGAATTGAAACATTCAATCCCAAAGGCTCAATATGGGATTAATGTGGAGAAGAACCAGAAGTTCCCAACATGGGGTCCATGGACTCCTTGCTTGATAGTTTGGTCCATGGGCATAAATAAGGTTGGGAACCCCGGGGAGAAACTCTTTCCTCCTGTGGGAGGATTGGAAATTCAAGACAGATAAGGCAAAAGTGTTTGTTAGAACATCGGGAGTCATTAGAACTCACTGCTTCAAAAGGCTATGGAAAGGCATATAAATTCTTGATGAGCAAAGGAGTTAAAAGGATAAACTGAGTAGATGAAAAGGTGGAGTTGAGAGTTCTATTGCATCATTCAATGACAAAACAGGAACGAGGTGTCAAGCAGCCTGCTCTTAATTCTCCTGAACATTTGTGTTCAGGAAGCCAAAGTCTGAGGGGCCGATGTGACAACAGGATGGAGAGCAAAAGAAACAGGAAGAGTCACTGTTGTGGACTGAATAGAAATGATTTACAAAACAGACACTGAATCAGCCTTTAGCATCTCCATTGTAAATCATATTGTTAATACAAATAGAAATCCAAATATTACAATTACTTTGTTTCTTCATACAGGAGTATTAGGTCCTGAAAGAGGTAAAAGAGCAGCCATAATTCTGTAACATGTAAAAGAAAACAATATCCACCATTAAATGACTAAGAATTTAAAGATGTTTATTATAAACATAGAAAATAGGTGCAGGAGTAGGCCATTCGGCCCTTCGAGCCTGCACCGCCATTTATTATGATCATGGCTGATCATCCAACTCAGAACCCTGCCCCAGCCTTCCCTCCATACCCCCTGACCTCCGTAGCCACAAGGGCCATATCTAATTCCCTCTTAAATATAGCCAATGAACTGGCCTCAACTGTTTCCTGTGGCAGAGAATTCCACAGATTCACCACTCTCTGTGTGAAGAAGTATTTCCTAATCTCGGTCCTAAAAGGCTTCCCCTCTCTCCTCAAACTGTGGCCCCTTGTTCTGGACTTCCCCAACATCGGGAACAATCTTCCTGCATCTAGCCTGTCCAATCCCTTTAGGATCTTATACGTTTCAATCAGATCCCCCCTCAATCTTCTAAATTCCAACAAGTACAAGCCCAGTTCATCCAGTCTTTCTTCATATGAAAGTCCTGCCATCCCAGGAATCAATCTGGTGAACCTTCTTTGTACTCCCTCTAAGGCAAGGATGTCTTTCCTCAGATTAGGGGACCAAAACTGCACACAATACTCCAGGTGTTGTCTCACCAAGGCCTTGTACAACTGCAGTAGTACCTCCCTGCTCCTGTACTCGAATCCTCTCGCTATAAATGCCAGCATACCATTCGCCTTTTTCACCGCCTGCTGTACCTGCATGCCCACTTTCAATGACTGGTGTATAATGACACCCAGGTCTCATTGCACCCCCCCTTTTCCTAATTGGCCACCATTCAGATAATAATCTGTTTTCCTATTTTTGACACCAAAGTGGGTAACTTCACATTTATCCACATTAAATTGCATCTGCCATGAATTTGCCCACTCACCCAACCTATCCAAGTCACCCTGCATCCTCCTCACAGCTAACACTGCCACCCAGCTTCGAGTCATCCGCAAACTTGGAGATGCTGCATTTAATTCCCTCATCCAAGTCATTAATATATATTGTAAACAACTGGGGTCCCAGCACTGAGCCTTGCGGTACCCCACTAGTCACTGCCTGCCATTCTGAAAAGGTCCCGTTTATTCCCACTCTTTGCTTCCTGTCTGCTAACCAATTCTCCACCCACACCAATACCTTACCCCCAATACCGTGTGCTTTAAGTTTGCACACTAATCTCCTGTGTGGGACCTTGTCAAAAGCCTTTTGAAAATCCAAATATACCACATCCACTGGTTCTCCCCTATCCACTCTACTGGTTACATCCTCAAAAAATTCTATGAGATTCGTCAGACATGATTTTCCTTTCACAAATCCATGCTGACTTTGTCCAATCATTTCACCGCTTTCCAAATGTGCTGTTACCACATCCTTGATAACTGACTCCAGCAGTTTCCCCACCACCGACATTAGGCTAACCAGTCTATAATTCCCCGGTTTCTCTCTCCCTCCTTTTTTTAAAAAGTGGAGTTACATTAGCCACCCTTCAATCCTCAGGAACTAGTCCAGAATCTAACGAGTTTTGAAAAATTATCACTAATGCATCCACTATTTCTTGAGCTACTTCCTTAAGCACTCTAGGATGCAGACCACCTGGCCCTGGGGAGTTATCTGCCTTCAATTTACCTAACACCACTTCCCTACTAACATGTATTTCGCTCAATTCCTCCATCTCACTGGACCCTCTGTCCCCTACTATTTCTGGAAGATTATTTAGGTCCTCCTTAGTGAAGACAGAACCAAAGTAATTATTCAATTGGTTTGCCATGTCCTTGCTCCCCATAATCAATTCACCTGTTTCTGTCTGTAAAGGACCTACATTTGTCTTTACCAGTCTTTTCCTTTTTACATATCTATAAAAGCTTTTACAGTCCGTTTTTATGTTCCCTGCCAGTTTTCTCTCATAATCTTTTTTCCCCTTCCGAATTAAGCCCTTTGTCCTCCTCTGCTGAACTCTGAATTTTTCCCAGTCCTCAGGTGAGCCACTTTCTCTGGCTAATTTGTATGCTTCTTCTTTGGAATTGATACTATCCCTAATTTCTCTTGTCAGCCACGGGTGCACTACCTTCCTTGATTTATTCTTTTGCCAAACTGGGATGAACAATTGTTGTAGTTCATCCATGCAACCTTTAAATGCTTGCCATTGCATATCCACCATCAATCCTTTAAGTGTCATTTGCCAGTCTATCTTAGCTAATTCACGTCTCATACCTTCAAAGTTACCCCTCTTTAAGTTCAGAACCTTTGTTTCTGAGTTAACTATGTCACTCTCCATCTTAATGAAGAATTCCACCATATTATGGTCACTCTTACCCAAGGGGCCTCTCACGACAAGATCGCTAATTAACCCTTCCTCATTGCTCAAAACCCAGTCCAGAATAGCCTGCTCTCTAGTTGGTTCCTTGACATGTTGGTTCAAAAAACCATCCCGCATACATTCCAAGAAATCCTCTTCCTCAGCACCTTTACCAATTTGGTTCACCCAATCTACATGTAGATTGAAGTCACCCATTATAACTGCTGTTCCTTTATTGCACACATTTCTAATTTCCTGTTTAATATCATCTCCGACCTCACTACTACTGTTAGGTGGCCTGTACACATCTCCCACCAGCATCTTCTGCCCCTTAGTGTTACGCAGCTCTACCCATATCGATCCCACATCTTCCCGGCTTATGTCCTTCCTTTCTATTGCGTTAATCTCTTCTTTAACTAGCAACGCCACCCCACCTCCCCTTCCTTCATTTCTATCCCTCCTGAATATTGAATATCCCTGAACGTTGAGCTCCCATCCCTGGTCACCCTGAAGCCATGTCTCTGTGATCCCAACTATATCATAATCATTAATAACAATCTGCACTTTCAATTTATCCACCTAATTACAAATGCTCCTTGCATTGACACACAAAGCCTTCAGGCACTCTTTTACAACTCTCTTAGCCCTTTTTCAATTATGTTGAAAAGTGGCCCTTTTTAATGCTTGCCCTGGATTTGTCGGCCTGCCACTTTTACTTTTCTCCTTAGTACTTTTTGCTTCTACCCTCACTTTACACCCCTCAGTCTCTCTGCACTGGTTCCCATCCCCCTGTTGTGAACTAACCTCCTCACGCCTAGCCTCTTTAATTTGATTCCCACCCCCCAACCATTCTAGTTCAAAGTCACCTCAGTAGCCCTCGCTAATCTCCCTGCCAGGATATTGGTCCCCCTGGGATTCAAGTGTAACCCGTCCTTTTTGTACAGGTCACGCCTGCGCCAAAAGAGGTCCCAATGATCCAAAAACTTGAATCCCTGCCCCCTGCTCCAATCCCTCAGCCACGCATTTATCCTCCACCTCATCGCATTCCTACTCTCACTGTCGCGTGGCACAGGCAGCAATCCCGAGATTACTACCTTTGCGGTCCTTTTTCTCAACTCCCTTCCTAGCTCCCTATATTCTCCTTTCAGGACCTCATCCCTTTAAAAGATAGCTTTAAAAGAAGAAAAGCTTTAAAATTTATGATACTTGCATCAAGCCACTAGTGCATACTAAATCAAAAAAGAACAAAGCTTTCTTTCCCAACATCCACTTCCTCCCAAGTAATTGCAGAGCCATGGATTCCTCAGAGTAGCTCACAGCCTTTCAACCTTCGCACCCAAAGTCATTTCCCCATTCACAGAAACCTACAAAGCAGAACATCCCCGACCTAATTCAACATCCATCTCTCAGATCTTTCCAAAAATTTTGAGATACCTCCACCTTCCACAATTGGGATTTAACTTAACCTGCTTCTTGATGATGGAAGCACAGTAGGGAAGTTTGAGGCAATAAAGATATATTTGCATCTACCAAATGCCCAAGTTTAACAGAGGTCTTTTCTAAAATCTAAATTCTGCAGTTTATTCTTGGAACACGGAAATCAGTGCAGATATATAAAACATTAGATACAGATTTAATCAGATTATGATACTATACTCTTTCTCCTCCATATTCTGGATGGGTCATACTGTGGTCTCACAGATGGAGAAGCAAAGGTGGAATCCAGCTCCTGCGAAGCTAAAATGAGGATAAGGGAGAATTTCCAAGTAGTGAAGTTAGGGAATAAAAATTGAAATTAAGACTCTTGATATATTTTAATGTATTTCCGGTTGTCTCTCTGGCTTAGTGTCTGGAAATTGACAACTTCAAGTCCCAGAAAGATAATGACAATAATTCTATGTACAAGTTCATGTTACAGTAAACTTTTTTTTAATTCCAGGAACTCATAAAATGACACAGGAATACACAAATGTAGCCCATTTTATTGATAACTCAATGCATTTTTAACATATGTAGAAAATACTTCAATCAGAAGACAAGCTACTTTGGAAACCAAAGACAATAAAACAGTGAATTACAAGATAAAACAGTTTCATCACAATGGACCCCTTTTCCCAGTTTAAAGTTAGTATTATGAACTTTTTTTTAAATAACTATAATCTCTTTCTTTTGTTAAATTTATTATTTTACAATAACCTCTACAGTTTAACTGCCAGACTACCATAGAAAAATCAATAATTTCTATGAGCTGCCTACACATTACATGTGATAATCACATAGCTATATCAAAAAGTAAGAAACCGCAGTTCGTACAAGAACTAGAGTAGCAAATAACATTATACAAACCAGTCAAATAACCTATTATAGCAATATCAATGATACAAGCCAAATATGCTACTAACAATTGTTGCATTCGCTACAATCATACTATTAAAAAAACACTAAGGTTCACCCACATATGATTAGCATTAATAAATGCAGACACATACAGCAAAATAATGAGAACATGCTCCAGCCAACAGTAAATAATGACACACCCATATGTAACCATATAAGTCAACCCTATAAATATATACTGTTTATATAGATTTTAAAGAGACAGTGCTTTTGCAGCCCTACACAGGTTATGCGAAACAAAAATCCTGGAAAATTTTGTTTGAATCAGTGCAGCAAACTTGGATCTTTAGAAATGATCAGCTGAACTAAAAAGTTGTTGTAATGATTTCAAAAATTAAAAAAAAAATCAATTGGCTGCATAATTAGCTTGAAATTATTCATGATTAGTCTTGGTCTAAATCCCAATCCCTTCATTCTTCCCTACCAAAAAAGGGAACTGTATCCATTCAAAGGTGGACTATGACAAAGTTCATTCAGGTGTTGCTTAGATCACATCAGTCATTTTAAATACAACCAGTGTGGGCGCCTATCTCTTTAAATATACATTAAATGACTTACACAGGATACAGATGGTTTCCTTACATAACATTTGACAAAAAAATTGTTACAAATTAGTAAAGGTGCAAGGATACTGGCAAATCTATCTACAGATCTGTATGATCTGCATTTATGGTTAAAACCAGCATCATTCCTTGGGCAAATACTTTCATAAATAAAATCAAACTTCAAATTTTGCGCATCCCACCAGAAAATCCCAATGAGTTTTACCATCAAGGATCTCACAGCAGGTTTGAACACATTAACAGAATTGGGCAAAAGTCCAACATAGCAAGAGTATCGAATGCCTGCAACCAATAATAACGAACAGCAAAATAAACTACAAGTCACAAGTACTTTCCTCTGCTCCATGGACTGGTGCAGCTCAGTTTGTGGCCAGGATAACAAGACTACACAAATCTAAATTTGTAGCAAATGCATTTCCCAATCACTAACAATAAAAGAATACAATCTGCTTGGCCATAGATCTTGAGATTTACTTTGAAGCTTAGGATTATAAATGTGAGTTTAAAAACAAACTTTCATTTTATGAGGCCAAAAATTATTAAAATGCACCAATAAATCACAGATACAATACAGCAGGACCATGAAATGCCACATTATGAGCATCAGAATTATGGTAGTAATAAAAGTGAACTATTGTCAAAAATCCAATGAGAAATCACAATTTATAAATGTTTTCTCTAAATTGCAGATGCTGCACCATCCAGGGATTTCGGGCAGGCAAAGATGGGGATAAATGTGGCACAGTGAGTTTATGCCATTGATCAAAGTCTGTCTCACATGAAGCAGCAGTGAAAATTCACTTCTGAAAAAATAGTTTTCATCAAATTTGAATAACCACCCATTTCCCCACAAGTTCAAATGAATCAAATTAACCTACACTAATTTTATATGCAGATTTTGGTGAGCTTGAGAACTCTCCCATCCCTGCTGAAGATGTGTGCAAACAGTGCTGAAGCCAAATACTGAGCATATAATATGCTTGGGCCAGGGAAAGCAATGCACCAGTTACTCTATCCACAGTTTGGTTTGCTTTATACAACCAAGATTACGATGAATAGAAAGCACGTTTCAACAATTCAGATATCTGAAAGGTCCAGGAGGTGGAACATTCTGTTAAAAAATGCTGTAGAAATAGTTTCCTGGTACATAAGTATTGGTGGAATGTTTGTTCCATGTTAGAAATTTAATTTAAAAAACATCTGAACCAGCAGGCTAGTGCTTTTCTGTAAACCCTCATTTCTACCAGCTCATCATTTATCTGTGATAAATGCTAATGTAGACCTGTGCTCTCCAAGTCTATACATAGAACTACAACCTATCGTGCAGAAACACCTGCAAAAACACCATTTGCTTACAAGATAGGTTTCACAACACCAGAGGTATTCAACATAGGCCATTTCTCTGAAAGCCAGTTCTCTGGAAGATCTCCAAACAGACATCAACCCCTTGAAACCTTATGAATCAGGGCATGAAATAAGAGTTTAAAACATTATAAAACACAGAGAGCTTACATAAACACTTTGAACAGCAGACAGTGGCAGTAGTGTGCTAATTACTCTCAAATGCGATCTGCACAAAGCAACTTACTGCAAGCAAGAACATTTAGGCTGTTAAATGGTTTTTTTAAAAAAAATTGTAAATAATAATCAACAATTACTTGCATATCTGTTCAGCAATACAACTTATTCCATGCCCTGGAAATGAGGCAGAATAAATAGGCTTTTCTTTGGTGTGATGAACATGTGCTTTGCAGGCGCTTTGCCTGCATGAAACCAAAATCTGGATAGTTGTGTTCAAAGGGTTTACTCAAAATAGCATCATACTGCCACAAGGAATGTAAGCATCCACAAACTATCGAAAAATAATAATAAAATAAAAATACACATCTAGAAGGACCACAACCACCTAAAGCTAATTGCACATAACTTTCTTTGTCCAAAAACTCAAAACAAATCAAAATACTGCACTACCCTCACACAATTAATATAAGCTCAACCATACCACTGCAATTAAAATTATAAAGGACAGTACATGGATACATGCATTTTCACATTCTAAGTAGCTTGCAGTATTAAAAGGAGCATGGTTATATGTGCCAAACAAAAAGAAAAATAACTTCAAAAGAGAAACAAAAATACTGTTTCAAATGTTATCTCCCTTTCCTAAACTAAAACAAACTTTAAAATAGTCAACTGATTTTACTTTTTAAAAGTCAGATTTAAAATCAGTTTCAACAGCACAATACCCTCTCCTGTGCTACTGTCCCATCACTGTTTTGTACTCTCCAGAGGTGTTCCGTGCACACACAAGTCCAATGTTCTAACTGTAGCAAGTTGGGATTTTCTAAAGCACAGTGTAAAAGTATTATTCAATGCACTATGTAAAAATTTGTTAAGGCACTATCTAGGGGAAAGGACTCATCAAATAAACCCCCCCACAACATTCACACCTGTGCAAAAACTGAGTCAAAGAATTACACCCATTCAGAACACACAGATGATGCCTGTTCTGCAATCACTTCTTTCAAAAACACAATTTCTTTTTCATCAGTGCTACAATTAAAAGACCCAAAGTGTATCTAAAGACATTGCATGTACATTCCAACATGCTTTAATTTAATGTACTGTAAAATAATAAACATGTAAAATAAAAATCTTCCAGATGATAAAGGAGCTAAAAGTTGAATTACTAGAAGTACAGAATTCAAGTATCATAATTTACTTATTCCAAAGACTGTTGTAGCTAATTCCACTGGAAGCTCAGAGTCACATGTCTTGGTTTTGCAGCCCGGATGCTAAAGCTGTACTACTTGCTGAAATTAATCTAACTGGACCTTAACAAACACAAGATATTATAGCAGTAATAACATTGTCTTGCACAAGCATTAACTGACCCAACATTTCAATACCAAAGATTTTAGTGATGAAGGTCTATAAACAGTGAGATGATGAGCAACACATTTTTTAATCCTGTGTGATATTAAGGGAACAATTAAGCCATGGAGCCATGGCTCTAAAACACAATTCTGGATATAATTTAAAGACATAGGATGGGAACACACAATTATTTTCAATTATGCAAAACTTCACTAATGACACTTAAATGACAGCTAGACAGAACAAGGATTGAAACAGTGATGTAGGTAGCAGAATATGCCACTGTAATACCACGTTTAGAATGATGGTATAGCTTGTGCTGTACAATTACAATATTCCCTCATCTTTCACAAAAATTAAAGCATGAATGACTTGGAATCATTTCATCATTTTTTCCCAGTAATCCAGCAGTGACCATGGCATTGGGATCTCTACAGTCATTGATCAATATGATGACACAGGCAAGTAGAGCTTACAGAAGCCACCGGTTATAACTGCTTCACTGAAACAGTGATTAAACAGCTCTTAATCCTGCAGCTTTAGGTAAAGCTCATTCATCCTGCATGGACGGTAGTCCATCAATATATCACTGCAGGGTGAAATGTTTAAAGAAATTTCTTACAAGAGCAGGTAATGTTTCTAATTCTCATTTTTAACACTTAATTACACACTTTACTGCTCAGAAAATCAATACTTTAAGAAATCTAAATTAATACAAAATTAATGTTGCTTACAATATAATAAAAGTGATATTTCAAAGTATTTTGTGCACTATTCAAAAATAACATTATTTTTGTAAGTTTGAAGCCCTCTCAAAATGGTCCAAAACATCTTAAAACAGTGATGTGTTTGAAGATGTTTATTAATGAGTTATGAAAGTCAGGATTGGTTCAGTATCCAATGCAACATCCAAACCAATCAGAACACCCATTACTCACTATTATGTAATAGGCCTAGAAAAAAATGCATCAACTTCCTAAGCAATAGTATTAACACTTTCAGCAGCATAAACCCATTTCAAGTAGCAGATTCATCAGTGTGTTTAGGCAAAGAGCTGGCTAAAATAAAGCAACAGTAAATTTAAAACAAACAGCAATTCTGTAGGTTTTGAAAATTATTTAAAGATCATTGTAAAATATAATTAAAATGTGGTCTATTTCCACACCCTTATAGAAAAAAGGGTTAAAAACCAAGTCTCCTTGCTGTTGGATGTTCTGTAGATACGTGACCCAGTTCAGAAGCAAAACAGAAACACCACAGAAGAGTTCTGATGATTGGAACGAAGTGCACTCCTCCTTCATACAAAACTGCATTTGTCTAGATCTCATACAGTAGCACAGCACATTCGCAAATGAGAGCTACAGATAAGAATACTGATTTATTTTAGTGGGACTAAGTGGATAGCCAGCATAAAGTGTAGGAGCCCGGGAGGCATTAATGTATGACTGGGTGGCAAATGGATGCTGGTACTGGCTAGCAGTAACGCTGGCAGAGGGCAGAAGGCTAGGACCCATGCTGACTGGCACCTGTTGGAGGAAACTGGTTGGATGAGCTGCGTACGTTGCTTGCTGCATGGCATGTCTGGAGGAGCTCTGTTGATTCAAAAGATGGGCCATGGAACTGGAGGTTGCCAAAGCAGCAGCAGTTGGTGTGTAGGTATACATGTGGGGTTGTCCTGAAAGATGTGCAGCAGCAGACACTGCTGTCAGGTGGGGATGAACACCTGGATGTGTTGGACTGTTATGCTGGAAAGAATAAGGAGCCTGGGCAAGAGTGGGAGCCACATAAGCCTGTTGCCTGCGGGGAGCAGGATTCACACTCCGCTCTTGAGAGACAGACTGCTGGGCCTAAGAAAAGAAAGGAAGAAGGAATTAATCTGCATTGTTCAAAAGTTGTTATACAAGCTTTATTATCTAAAGTGATTTCTGGAAGATGTGAACAAAAGTGATGATGTAATGCAGCTATATATTTAGTAAGACACAGGCTCCTCAAAAATAAGACCATTGTTTCATGCAGCAAATTGGGCAGACACCCTTGGGAATCAGCTTATTTAATGATATCCAATGTAATCAGAAAGAAGATAAGAGTAGGTTTCTACTGCGTTTTTGAAGAATGAGAGTAATAGAATCATAGAACATTACAGCACAGAAACAGGCCTTTTGGCCCTTCTTGGCTGTGCAGAACCATTTTTCTGCCTAGTCCCACTGACCTGCTTCTGGACCATATCCCTCCATACACCTCTCATCCATGTACCTGTCCAAGTTTTTCTTAAATGGTAAAAGTGAGCCCGCATTTACCACTTCATCTGGCAGCTCATTCCACACTCCCACCACTCTGTGTGAAGAAGGACCCCCCCCCCGCTAATGTTCCCTTTAAACATTTCCCCCTTCAGCTTTAACCCATGTCCTCTGGTCTTTTTCTCCCCTTGCCTCAGTGGAAAAAGCCTGCTTGCATTCACTTTATCTATACCCATCATAATTTTATACACCTGTATCAAATCTCCCCCCATTCTTCTACACTCCAGGGAATAAAGTCGTAACCTATTCAACCTTTCTCTGTAACTGAGTTTCTCAAGTCCCGGCAACATCCTTGTAAACTTTCTCTGCACTCTTTCAACCTTATTAATATCCTTCCTGTAATTTGGTGACCAAAAGTGCGCACAATACTCTAAATTTGGCCTCACCAATGCCTCAGACAACTTCACCATAACATTCCATCTCTTGTACTCAATACTTTGATTTATAAAGGCCAATGTACCAAAAGCTCTCTTTACGACCCTATCTACCTGTAACACCACTTTTAGGGAATTTTGTATCTGCAGTCCCAGATCCCTCTGTTCTACTGCGCTCCTCAATGCCCCAGCATTTACCTTGTACATTCTACCTTGGTTTGTCCTTCCAACGTGCAATACCTCACACTTGTCTATATTAAACTCCATCTGCCACTTTTCAGCCCATTTTTCCAGCTGGTCCAAATCCCTCTGCAAGCTTTGAAAACCTTCCTCGCTGTCCACCAAACCTCCAATCTTTGTATCATCAGCAAATTTGCTGATCCAATTTACCACATTATCATCCAGATCATTGATACAGATGACAAATAACAATGGACCTAGCACTGATCCCTGTGGCACACCACTAGTCACAGATCTCCACTCGGAGAAGCAATCCTCTACTACCACTCTTTGGTTTCTTCCATTGAGCCAATGTCTAATCCAATTTACCACCTCTCCATGTATACCGAGTGACTGAATCTTCCTAAGTAACATCCCATGCAGGACCTTGTCAAAGACATTACTGAAGTCCATGTAGACAACATCCACTGCCTTCCCTTCATCCACTTTCCTGGTAACCTCTCGAAAAACTCTAATAGATTGGTTAAACATGACCTACCACACACAAAGCTATGTTGACTCTCCCTAACAAGTCCCTGTCTATCCAAATACTTGCAGATTCTATCTCTTAGTACGCCTTCCAATATTTTATCTACTACCAACGTCAAACTTACCGGCCTATAATTTCCCAGATTACTTTTAGAGCCTTTTTTAAACAATGGAAGAACATGAGCTATCCTCCAATCCTCCAGCACCTCATCCGTAGATACCGACATTTTAAATATATCTGCCAGGGCTCCTGCAATTTCAAAACTAGTCTCCTCCAAGGTCCGAGGTAATACCTTGTCAGGTCTTGGGGATTTATCTACTCTGATTTGCCTCAAGATAGCAAGCACTTCCTCCTCTTCAATCTTTATAGGTTCCATGACCTCACTACTTGTTTGCCTTATTTCCATAGACTCCATGCCAGTTTCCTTAGTAAATACAGACACAAAAAACCCATTTAAGATCTTCCCCCATTTCTTTTGGTTCCATACACAGCCTACCACTCTGATCTTCAAGTGGACCAATTTTATCCCTTACTATCCTTTTGTCCTTAATATACCTGTAGAAGCTCTTTGGATTATCCTTCACCTTGACTGCCAAAGCAACCTCATGTCTTCTTTAAGCCCTCCTGATTTCTTTCTTAAGTATTTTTTGCACTTTTTATACTCCTCAAGCACTTTATTTGTTCCCTGTTTCCTCTACGTCATACAACTCTCTCTTCTTTATCAGAGTTCCAATATCCCATGAGAACCAAGGTTCCTTATTCTTATTCACCTTGCCTTTAATCCTGACAGGAACATACAAACTCTGCCCTCTCAAAATTTCCCCTTTGAAGGCCTCCCACTTACCAATCACATCCTTGCCAGAGAACAACCTGTCCCAATCCACGCTTTTTAGATCCTTTCTCATTTCTTCAAATGTGGCCTTTTCCCAGTTTAGAACCTCAACCTGAAGACCAGATCTATCTTTATCCATGATCAAGTTGAAACTAATGGTGTTGAAAATAATAAGGGGAACACCAGTTATTGTGCCAGATTTGTAACAAATATAACTAGATGAAATCCTACTGAAATCTGACCATTTGTAAGCTATTACTAAAAGAATGGTTCATAGCAGATTCAGGGAGGAAGATCTCTACCGACTTTTTCCAATCTAACTAGCAAATGTTTCAATCTATTGGACCAGGAGTTTCTGACCACATTCATCACAAAGCCTGTCCTCCAAGCTCCTCCATAAAAATGCCTAATTTCATGCCTGCCACAGCCCACCTTCAACCATCATCCAGACAAATCTCTGCTTTAAAATCCTAATTCACATTTTCAAATGTGTTGTGTCAAAGACCCGGCTCATCACTAATACCTGCCAGTCCAAAAATTGTTCAGAATTTCTTTCCTCTGCCTTTTGAGCACCATGATAATTAATCACTCCACCAGTGACACCCGTTTTCCTTTACTCTTGAAATAAGCTCTGGAATTCTCTTCCAAATCCTCTTTCTCCCCCTTCGCTCCAAGTCCACTGCAAAACTTGCTTTGTTGTCCACCTTATATCTCTTCCAATGACTGCCTTCTATCTTTTTCATTGTTGTATCCCAGTTCTCTGATGCAAATGAAAGATGCAGGCTGAGTGGACATCTACTTGCCTATTCAGTTGCAAAAGCAACTGTTATGAAGTGCCTAGGTTCATTTTCCTGGGACAACTACAGAGAGATATTACATATGTACATACAAACAAGCAGGAAGAGGACACTCAGTCTCTTATCCTACTCCTCCACCAAAAACGATTATAGCTGATAAGACTGATCTCAACCACACATACCCGATACCCACAGTAACCCTTTGCTATCCCCTTGCTCCTCAAGGAGCTTCTACCTCTCATCTTTAAAATATCTTTAAACAGTAACCCTTCATTCTAAATTCCTCCACATCAGGAAACCACCTCTCCACATTCAGCTGTTAAACCATGCAGGATCTTTTGAGCTTCAATTGATTAAGTGACAGCAGATACAAGCTCTCCCTGTACTATCTTTCCATGTAAAGATCGAGCAGCCTTTCTCTGATCCGTAGTAATAACCTTTCTTAAACAAGACGACCAATGTTGTCTTGTCAGGATCTGAGAACAGAAACAATTTACCTTCACTGAGCCCTTAGCATTTTAAAGATATTATGGTAGTACTTGCGTAAGTAGCAGCATAACAGATCCACACTGATGTTAACACCCTGGAAGAGACTGCTCCAATTTCTATTCGCTCAATATTATCAACATATCTTTCTAATTCTTCCTTATGCTAGTTGTCTGTTACTTTTTGTGGTAGCAACTTGCATACTCAAACTAGTGCAGTAGTGTAGAGTACCTCTGTAGTCATCCCCCTCAACAGCAGGTACATTACTTTGGACACTGTTTGGGGTGGGGGGAGAGGTTTGACCTAACAGAGTAATGTCACAGTGATCGGGTGTCTGGTACTTAGTCTGCCTTTGAAGGGAAAGGGTGCGGAGAGAAGAAGCACACTGTGGTGACAGGGGATTTGTTAGTTAAGGGAACGGACAGGAGGCTGTGTGTGTGAGAGTGAGATTCCTATATAGTATGTCGCCTTCCAGGTGCCTGGGTCTGGGACATCTCTGATTGAGTCCTCAGCATTCTTAAGTGGGAGGTCATGGTCCACGTAGGTACCAATGAAATGGGTGATATGAGTGACAAGGTTCTGTATAGGGAGTTCAGGGAGTTAGATGCTGAGTTTAAGGGCTGGACCTCCAGGTTGTGATCTCAGGATTGCTAGCCATGTCACATGCCACTGAGGCCAGACCTAGGAAGGTTATATAGTTCAACATGTGGCTAAGGAGTTGGTTCAGGAAGGTACAAGATTTTTGGATTATTGGGCTCTCTTCCAGGGAAGGTGGGACCTGTACAGAAGGGACGGTTTGCACCTGAACTGGAGGGGGACTAATATCTCATTGGGAAGGTTTGTTAATGCTGCACAGTTGCAGGGGGATAGGAACCAGATTGCCAGAACAGTTAGTGCAGAGGTTGTGGAGGCAGATTTTTATCCTGAGGATAAAAGGCAGGAGCGGGTCACGGTAGCGTAATAGACCTTTGACCAGCAATCAATTGGCATTTGGGATTGATTAGTGAGAGCTAATTAAAGAAAGGCAGGAGCAAGCGCGGTGGCCATCGTCGCAGCAGCCAGAGTGGACATAGAGTGGTGATCTCAAGGCTGTAGCTCTATGAGGTTTCACTCAAAGCAAAGGAAAGAACGCTTAAATTTTTTTCCTTCGCTTCTTTATATCTGGTCAGCTAGGATAGTAGAGATGCCAGGCAGGATAGTTGAATGGGAAGGCAGGGAGACCTCCAGTGATCTGGCGATTACAACTGTGAGAAGTGCATCCAGCTGCAGTTTCTAACTAACCGTGTTAAGGAGTTGGAGCTGGAACTGGATGAACTCTGGATCATTCCAAAGGATAAAAAGGTGATAGGACATATACCAAGGTACACCCAAGGTGCAGGACACTGGAAACTGGGCAACAGTCAAGAAGGGCAAAGGGTTAAGGAGTCACTGCAGCATAGCTCTGTGGCCATCCCCCTCAACAACTGGAATATCACTGGAATCTGTCGGGGGGGGGGGGGGAACCTAACAGAAGAAAGTCACAATGGTCGAGTCTCTGGCACAGAGTCTGCCTCTGACTCGAAAGGGAAAGAGGGAGAAGAGGCACGCTGTAGTGATAGAAGATTCACTGTTAGTCAGCAGAACGGTCAGCAGGTTCTGTGGACAAGAACGAGACTCCCGATGGTACATTGCCTCCCAGGTACCAGGGTCCAGGACATCTCAGATCAAGTCCTCAGCATTCTTAAGTGGGAGGGTGAACAGCCAGAGGTCACAGTCCATGTAGGCAAAGATGACATGGGAAGGACATGTGACAAGGTTCTGCATAGGGAGTTCAGGGAGTTAGGTGCTAAGTTAAAGGGCAGGACCTCCAGGATTGTGATCTCAGGATTGCTAGCCATGCCACATGCCAGTGAGGCCAGCACTAGGAAGGTTATACAGTTCACCGGGTGGCTAAGGTGGTGGTGTAAGAGGCAGGGCATATGATTTTTGGATCATTGGATTCTCTTCTGGAGAAGGTGGAATCTGTACACAAGGGACAGTTTGCACCTGAATTAGAGGGGGTCTGATTTCCTAGCGGGAAGATTTGCCAATGCTGCATGGCGGGGTTTAAACTGGAGTTGCAAGGAAAGGGAACCAGAGTGTCAGAACAGTTAGCGGAGAGGCTGCGGAGGCAGATGTCGGCAAGACTTCAGACAAAGTTAGGAATCAAACAGTTGAGCATGGTGCAACTACTATCCTGAGTTGCCTATAATTTAATGCAAATATCATAGGAAAGGCAGATAATAGTGCTGAAGATGATAAAGCAGGTTAACAAACAGAGGCAATGTGCAGTGAGGAGAGTCTGTTAATAGGGCAAATTTGCAGTGAACAAGATGAGATGCAACGTAAAAGGCTGACAAAATCGCAAAGGGGTTTCAGGACTGAAAGTGTAGTATATGAATGCGCGCAGTATACCGAATAAGGTAGATGAATATGCCAGCACAGTTACAGGTGGGCACATATGATGTAGGCATCACCAAATCATTTTTGAAAGATTATAGCTGCAAGGATGCACATTGTATTTCCAAGGATACACATTGTATTGAATGGTCAGGCAGGAAGACAGAGGGGGCAGCGTTACTGTGTTGGTAAAAGATGAAACCAAATCATTAGAAAGAGATGACATAGGGTCAGAAGGTGTCGAATCATTGTGGATCGAGCTGAGGAACTGCAAGGGAAATAAGACACTGATGGGAGTAGTATACAGACCCCCCGCAAATAGTAAGGATGTGACCTATAAATTACAACGGGAGATAGAAAATGCCTGCCAAAAGGGCAATGCTACAATCATCATGGGGGAGGTCCAGCTCCAACTCCTGCTCCTTAACATGGTTTGTTAGAAGCTACAGCTGGATGCACTTCTCACAGCTGTAGTCATCAGGGACAATGGAGGTCTCCCTGCCTTCCCACATCCCACAATATGCAGGTAGACTGGGAAAATCAGGTTGGTGCTGGATTCCAGGTGGGAGTGTTCCTGGAATGCTTACGAGTTGGCTTTTAAGAGCAGCTTGAGGTTAAACCCACTAAAGGATCAGGTGCATTGAACCAGAATTGATTTGAGAGCTTCAGGTAAAGAACCCTTAGGGGCAAGTGATCAGATGATCCAGTTCACCCTGAAATTTGAGAAAGAGAAGCTAAAGACAGATGTATCAGTATTAAAGGGAATTACAGAGCCATGAGGGAGGAGCTGGCCAGGATTGATTAGAAAAGAACGATGGTGGGGAAGACGGCAGAGCACCAGTGGCTGGAATTTCTGGAAGCAATTCGGAAGTCACAGAATATACACATCCCAAAGAGGAAGTATTCAAAAGGAAAAATAACACAATTGTGGCTAAAAGAAGTCAAAGTCAACATAAAAGCCAAAGAGGGCATATAATAGAGCAAATATTAGTGGGAAGTTAGAGGATTGGGAAGCTTTGAAACAACAGAAGGCAAATAAAAAAGTCATTAAGACAAAGATGGAATATCAAAGTAAACCAGCCAATAATATTCAAAAGCATACCAAGTCTCTTTGGATATATAGTGTAAAAGAGAGGCGAGAGTGGAAATCGGACCATTGAAAACAACGTTGAAGAGGTAGTAACGGGGGACAAGGAAGTAGTGCACAAACTGAATAAGTATTTTGCAACTATCTTTACTGTGGAAGATGCTGACAGTATGGTGGAAGTTCCAGGTGTCGGGGGCATGACATGCATGAAACATAGAAAATAAGTGCAGGAGTAGGCCATTCGGCCCTTCGAGCCTGCACCGTCATTTATTATGATCATGGCTGATCATCCAACTCAGAACCCTGCACCAGCCTTCCCTCCATACCCTCTGATCCCGTAGCCACAAGGGCCATATCTAACTCCCTCTTAAATATAGCCAATGAACTGGCCTCAACTGTTTCCTGTGGCAGAGAATTCCACAGATTCGCCACTCTCTGTGTGAAGAAGTTTTTCCTAATCTCAGTCCTAAAAGGCTTCCCCCTTATCCTCAAACTGTGACCCCTTGTTCTGGACTTCCCCAACATCGGGAACAATCTTCCTGCATCTAGCCTGTCCAATCCCTTTAGGATTTTATACGTTTCAATCAGATCCCCCCTCAATCTTCTAAATTCCAACGAGTACAAGCCCAGTTCATCCAGTCTTTCTTCATATGAAAGTCCTGCCATCCCAGGAATCAATCTGGTGAACCTTCTTTGTACTCCCTCTATGGCAAGGATGTCTTTCCTCAGATTAGGGGACCAAAACTGCACACAACACTCCAGGTGTGGTCTCACCAAGGCCTTGTACAACTGCAGTAGTACCTCCCTGCTCCTGCACTCGAATCCTCTCGCTATAAATGCCAGCATACCATTCGACTTTTTCACCGCGTGCTGTACCTGCATGCCCACTTTCAATGACTGGTGTATAATGACACTCAGGTCTCGTTGCACCTCCCCTTTTCCCAATCGGCCACCATTCAAATACTAATCTGTTTTCCTATTTTTGTCACCAAAGTGGATAACTTCACATTTATCCACATTAAATTGCATCTGCCATGAATTTGCCCACTCACCCAACCTATCCAAGTCACCCTGCATCCTCTTAGCATCCTCCTCACAGCTAACTCTGCCGCCCAGCTTCGTGTCATCCGCAAACTTGGAGATGCTGCATTTAATTCCCTCATCCAAGTCATTAATATATATTGTAAACAACTGGGGTCCCAGTACTGAGCCTTGCGGTACCCCACTAGTTACTGCCTGCCATTCTGAAAAGGTCCCGTTTATTCCCACTCTTTGCTTCCTGTCTGCTAACCAATTCTCCACCCACACCAATACCTTACCCCCAATACTGTGTACTTTAAGTTTGCACACTGATCTCCTGTGTGGGACCTTGTCAAAAGCCTTTTGAAAATCCAAATATACCACATCCACTGGTTCTCCCCTATCCACTCTACTAGTTACATCCTCAAAAAATTCTATGAGATTCGTCAGACATGATTTTCCTTTCACAACTCCATGCTGACTTTGTCCGATGATTTCACCGCTTTCCAAACGTGCTGCTATCACATCTTTGATAACTGACTCCAGCAGTTTCCCCACCACCGACGTTAGGCTAACCGGTCTATAATTCCCCGGTTTCTCTCTCCCTCCTTTTTTAAAAAGTGGGGTTACATTAGCCTGCCTCCAATCCTCAGGAACTAGTCCAGAATCTAACGAGTTTTGAAAAATTATCACTAATGCATCCACTATTTCTTGGGCTACTTCCTTAAGCACTCTGGGATGCAGACCATCTGGCCCTGGGGATCTATCTGCCTTCAATCTCTTCAATTTACCTAACACCACTTCCCTACTAACATGTATTTCGCTCAGTTCCTCCATCTCACTGGACCCTCTGTCCCCTACTATTTCTGGAAGATTATTTATGTCCTCCTTAGTGAAGACAGAACCAAAGTAATTATTCAACTGGTCTGCCATGTCCTTGCTCCCCATAATCAATTCACCTGTTTCTGTCTGTAGGGGACCTACATTTGTCTTTACCAGTCTTTTCCTTTTTACATATCTATAAAAGCTCTTACAGTCAGTTTTTATGTTCCCTGCCAGTTTTCTCTCATAATCGTTTTTCCCCTTCCTAATTAAGGCCTTTGTCCTCCTCTGCTGAACTCTGAATTTCTCCCAGTCCTCAGGTGAGCCACTTTTTCTGGCTAATTTGTATGCTTCTTCTTTGGAATTGATACTATCCCTAATTTCTCTTGTCAGCCACGGGTGCACTACCTTCCTTGATTTATTCTTTTGCCAAACTGGGATGAACAATTGTTGCAGTTCATCCATGCAATCTTTAAATGCTTGCCATTGCATATCCACCATCAATCCTTTAAGTGTCATTTGCCAGTCTATCTTAGCTAATTCACGTCTCATACCTTCAAAGTTACCCCTCTAAGTTCAGAACCTTTGTTTCTGAATTAACTATGTCACTCTCCATCTTAATGAAGAATTCCACCATATTATGGTCACTCTTACCCAAGGGGCCTCTCACGACAAGATTGCTAATTAACTCTTCCTCATTGCTCAAAACCCAGTCTAGAATAGCCTGCTCTCTCGTTGGTTCCTCGACATGTTGGTTCAAAAAACCATCCCGCATACATTCCAAGAAATCCTCTTCCTCAACACCTTTACCAATTTGGTTTACCCAATCTACATGTAGATTGAAGTCACCCATTATAACTGCTGTTCCTTTATTGCACACATTTCTAATTTCCTGTTTAATACCATCTCCGACCTCACTACTACTGTTAGGTGGCCTGTACACAACTCCCACCAGCGTTTTCTGCCCCTTAGTGTTCTGCAGCTCTACCCATATCGATTCCACATCTTCCCGGCTTATGTCCTTCCTTTCTACTGAGATAATCTCATCTTTAACCAGCAACACCACCCCACCCCCTTTTCTTTCATGTCTATCCCTCCTGGATGGAATTGATGGCTTTGTTGCAAAGTTTGCAGACAATATGAAGATAAATGGAGGGGTAGGTAGTTTTGAGGAAGTAGAGGGGCTACAGAAGTCTTTACGTATATTAAGGACAGAGGTTGATAGATTCTTGATTGGTCAGGGCATGAAGGGATATGGGAAAAGGCAGGAGATTGAGGCTGAAAGGAAAGTTGGATTAGTCTTAATGAAATGGCGAAGCAGACTTGATGGGTCATGTGACCCAACTCTGCTCCTACAGCTCCTCGTCTTATGTTGGTAAGACCTCAGACAAAATCATGAATCAAGAGGTTGAGCATGGTGCAACTAGTGTCTTGAGCTGTGTATATTTCAATGCAAGTAATATCATAGGAAAGGCGGATGAGGTAAGAGCAGGACTGTTCCCTCGGACCTTGAAGGAGACTAGTGTTGAAATTGCGGGGGCCCTGACAGAAATATTTAAAATGTCGCTGTCTACGGGTGAAGTGCCGGAGGATTGGAGAGTGGCTCATGTTGTTCCATTGTTTAAAAAAGGATCGAAAAGTAATCCGGGAAATTATAGGCCAGTAAGTTTAATGTTGGTCGTAGGTAAGTTATTGGAGGGAGTACTAAGAGACAGAATCTACAAGCATTTGGATAGACAGGGGCTTTTTTGGGAGAGTCAACATGGCTTTGTGCGTGGTAGGTCATGTTTGACCAATCTGTTGGAGTTTTTCGAGGAGGTTTACAGGAAAGTGGATGAAGGGAAGGCAGTGGATATTGTCTACATGGACTTCAGTAAGGCCTTTGACAAGGTCCCGCATGGGAGGTTAGTTAGGAAAATTCAGTCGCTAGGTATACATGGGGAGGTGGTAAATTGGATTAGACATTGGCTCGATGGAAGAAGCCAGAGAGTGGTGGTAGAGAATTGCTTCTCTGAGTGGAGGACTGTGACTAGTGGTGTGCCACAGGGATCAGTGCTGGGTCCATTGTTATTTGTCATCTATATCAATGATCTGGATGATAATGTGGTAAATTGGATCAGCAAGTTTGCTGATGATACGAAGATTGGAGGTGTAGTAGACAGTGAGGAAGGTTTTCAGAGCCTGCAGCGGGACTTGGACCAGCTGGAAAAATAGGCTGAAAAATGGCAGATGGAGTTTAATACTGACAAGTGTGAGGTATTGCACGTTGGAAGGACAAACCAATGTAGAACATACAGGGTTAATGGTAAGGCACTGAGGAGTGCAGTGGAACAGAGGGATCTGGGAATACAGATACAAAATTCCCTAAAAGTGTCATCACAGGTAGATAGGGTCGTTAAGAGAAGTACTGTGTTCAGTTTTGGTCACCAAATTACAGGAAGGATATAAATAAGGTTGAAAGAGTGCAGAGAAGGTTTACAAGGATGTTGCCGGGACTTGAGAAACTCAGTTACAGAGAAAGGTTGAATAGGTTAGGACTTTATTCCCTGGAGCGTAGAAGAATGAGGGGAGATTTGATAGAAGTATATAAAATTATGATGGGTATAGATAGAGTGAATGCAAGCAGGCTTTTTCCACTGAGGCAAGGGGAGGAAAAAAACAGAGGACATGGGTTAAGGGTGAGGGGGGAAAAGTTTAAAGGGAACATTAGGGGGGGCTTCTTCACACAGAGAGTGGTGGGAGTATGGAATGAGCTGCCAGACGAGGTGGTAAATGCGGATTCTTTTTTAACATTTAAGAATAAATTGGACAGATACATGGATGGGAGGTGTACGGAGGGATATGGTCCGTGTGCAGGTCAGTGGGACTAGGCAGAAAATGGTTCGGCACAGCTAAGAAAGGCCAAAGGGCCTGTTTCTGTGCTGTAGTTTCTATGGTTCTATGGACTGGCAGCTCAGTATTCTGGGGGTTCTGTTGTTTTAGGTGTGACACAGCTGGAGGGATTAAAGGAGAAGGAGTGGCATTTCCAGTCAGGGAAAATGTCACGGCAGTACTCCATAAAGACAGACTTGAGAACTTGACTAGTTAGGTATTATGGGTGGAACTGAGAAATACGAAAAGTATGACCATGTTAATGGGGCTATATTACAGACCACCCAACAATCCTAGTGATATAGAAGAACAAATTTGTAAAGAGACTGCAAACTGTTGCAAGAAACACAAACAACAGGAATTCTGCAGATGCTGGAAATTCAAGCAACACACATCAAAGTTGCTGGTGAACGCAGCAGGCCAGGCAGCATCTATAGGAAGAGGTGTTGTTCCTCCAACCTGAGTGTGGCTTCATCTTTACAGTAGAGGAGGCCGTGGATAGACATGTCAGAATGGGAATGGGATGTGGAATTAAAATGTGTGGCCACTGGGAGATCCTGCTTTCTCTGGCAGACAGAGCGTAGATGTTCAGCAAAGCGGTCTCCCAGTCTGCGTCGGGTCTCACCAATATATAAAAGGCCACATCGGGAGCACCGGACGCAGTATATCACCCCAGTCGACTCACAGGTAAAGGCCTCACCTGGAAGGACTGTTTGGGGCCCTGAATGGTGGTAAGGGAGGAAGTGTAAGGGCATGTGTAGCACTTGTTCCGCTTACACGGATAAGTGCCAGGAGGGAGATCAGTGGGGAGGGAGCCACACATTTTAATTCCACATCCCATTCCCATTCTGACATGTCTATCCACGGCCTCCTCTACTGTAAAGATGAAGCCACACTCAGGTTGGAGGAACAACACCTTATATTCCGTATGGGTAGCCTCCAACCTGATGGCATGAACATTGACTTCTCTAACTTCCGCTAGGCCCCACCTCCCCCTCGTACCCCATCTGTTACTCTTTTTTATGCACACATTCTTTCTCTCACTCTCCTTTTTCTCCCTCTGTCCCTCTGAATATACCTCTTGCCCATCCTCTGGGTCACCCCCCCCCCCCGTCTTTCTTCCCGGACCTCCTGTCCCATGATCCTCTCGTATCCCCTTCTGCCTATCACCTGTCCAGCTCTTGGCTCCATCCCTCCCCCTCCTGTCTTCTCCTATCATTTTGGATCTCTCCCTCCCCCTCCAACTTTCAAATCCCTTACTCACTCTTCCTTCAGTTAGTCCTGACGAAGGGTCTCGGCCTGAAACATCGACTGCGCCTCTTCCTATAGATGCTGCCTGGCCTGCTGCGTTCACCAGCAACTTTGATGTGTGTTGCAAGAAACACAAGATTGTTAAAGTAGATGATGTTATCTTTCTCCGTATTGACCAGGAATCCCATACTATAAAAAGACTAGATGGGATAGAGTTGTCAAATGTGTTCAAGTAAGCTTCCTTCATCAGTACGTAGGAGTCCCAACAAGAGAGCATGTATACTGGATCTGCTGTTAGGGAATGAGTCAGGGCAGGTGACAGAAGTTTGTGTAGGGGAACACTTTGCATCCAGTGTCCACAATGCCTTTAGTTTCAAAGTAAACATGCAAAACGATAGATAGGGTCTGGTCTACGGGTTGATATTCTAAATTGGAGAAATGCCAATTTTGTTGGCACCAGGAATGGTCTGGCACGTGTGGATTGGGACAGGCTGTTTTCTGGCAAAGGTGTACTTGGAAAGTGGGAGGCCTTCAACAATGAAATTTTGAGAGGTAAAGATAACAAGTGTAGGGAACCTTGATTTTCTGGCAATATTGAGGCCACGGTTAAGAGAAAAAAAAGGAGGTGCATAGCAGGTAAAGGCAAGAAGGAACAGATGAGTTGCATATGGAGTAAAAGAAGCAAAAGAGAACACTTAAAGAAATCAGGAAGGCTAAAAGAGGCACGAAGTTGCTCTCACAGACAAGGTGAAGGACAATCCTAAAGGATTCTACAGATATGTTAGGAGCAAAAGGATTGGAAGGGACGAGATTTGTCCTCTGGAAGATCACAATGATAATCCATATGTGCAGCCAGAACAGATGGGGGAGATCTTAAGTGCATTCTCTGCATGTGTATTTACTCAGGAGATGGATACAGAGTCTACAGAAGTGAGGCAAAGCAACATCAACTTCATGGACACTGTATAGATTACAGAAGGGAAGATGTTTGTTACCCTGAGGCAAATCAAGGTGGAAAAATCCCTAGGACCTGACAAGGTGCTCCCGTGGACCCTACAGGAAGCAAACGCAGAAATTACCAGGGCCCGAGAAGAAATATTTGAAACATCCTTGGCAACCATAAGACCATATGACGCAGGAGCAGAATTAGGCCAGACAGCCCAAGTCTGCTTCGTCATTCCATCATGGCTGATCCTGGATCCCACTCAACCACATCCCGATGCTTTCTTGCCATATCGTTTGATGCCCTGACCAATCAGAAAGTTATCAACTTCCACCTTAAATATACACTTGGACTTGGCCACCGCAGTGTACGGCAGAGCATTCCATGGATTCAATACTCAAGCTAAAAAAATTCCTCCTTACCTCCGTTCCTAAAGGTTGACCCTCAATTTTGAGGCTGTGGCCTCTAGATCTGGATACCCCCACCATAAGAAACATCCTCTCCACATCGACCCTATTTTGTCCTTTTAACATTCAGTAGGTTTCAGTGAGATCCCCCAGCATTCTTCTAAATTCCAGTGAATACAGACCCAAAGCTGCCAAACACTCTTCATATGTTAACACCTTCATCCCTTCATTCCCAGAATCATTCTCCTGAACCTCCCCTGGACTCTCTCCAATGACAACACATCCTTTCTGAGATATGGGGCTAAAACTGTTGACAAAACTGCAAGTGCTTCCTGACTAGTGTCTTATAAAGCCTCAGCATTATCTCCTTGCTTTTATATTCTATTTCCCTTGAAATAAATGTTAACATCGCATTTGTCTTCTCTACCACAGACTCTCCCTATAAATTAACCTTCTCCCCATCTAGATAATAGCCTGCACTATTGTTCCTTTTACCAAAATGCATCATTTATTTCCCAAAACTGTACTCCACCTGCCACTTTTTTTGTCCAAGTCCTGCCGCAATTGCATTGCTTCCTCAGCACTACCTACCGCTCCGCCTATCTTCATATCATCTTCAAACTTTGCCACAAAGCCATCAATTCCATTATCCAAATCACTGACAAACAACATGAAAAGTAGCAGTCCACATACTGACCCCTGAGGAACACCACTAGTCACCAGCAGCAAACCAGAAAAAGGCCCCCTTTATTCCCACTCACTGCCTCCTACCTGTCAGTCATTCCTCTATCCATGTTAGTATCTTTCCTGTAACACCATAGGATATCTTGTTGAGCAGTCTTTTACGTGGCACCTTATCAAATGCCTTCTGAAAATCCAAGAAAATGACATCGACTGCCTCTTCTTTGTCCACCCTACTTATTACTTCCTTGAAGAACTTCAACAGATTTGTCAGGCAAGAATTCCTTTTACAGAAACCATGCTGACTTTGACTTAGTTTATCATTAGTACCCTGAAACCACATCCTTAATAATAGGCTCCAACACTTGTCCATCCACTGAGGTTCGGCCAATTGGCCTATAATTTCCTTTCTTTTGCTGCCTTCCTCCCTTCTTAAAGAGGGGAGTGACATTTGCAACCTTCCCATCCTCCAGGACCATGCCAGAATCAAGTGATTCTTGAAAGACCATGACCGATGCATCCCGTTATCTCTTCAGCAACCTCTCTCAGGATTCCATCTGGTCCAGATAACTTATCCAGCCTAAGTCCCAAGACTGCCTTGCACTTTTTCCTTTGTAAAAGGAATGGCACTCACTTCTGCTCCCTGACACTCACGGACCTCTGGCACACTGCTAGTGTCTTCCACAGTGAAGACTGATGCAAAGTACCCATTAAGTTCATCTGCTATTTCTTTGCCCCTCATTACTTCCTCACCAGTATCATTTTCCAGTGGTTCAATATCAATTCTCACCTCCCTTTTACTCTTTATATAACTGGAAAAAAACTTTTAGTAAGCTGCATTATCCTCATATTTCACCTTTTCCCTTCTTATAGCTTTCTTAGTTTAGTGCGCATGCGACGGTCGTGCATGCAGCCTGTTACAGCCGTTCCGATCGGATTCTTACTTTTTTCTTCTTACTTTTTAGCTTACGTTATCTTTTGTTTTTTTTCTCCACGGTAACACGTCAAAGCTGCACCCTCTCTAACATGCTGGTAGAGAGAGTTTTATTTGGGTTTTTAGCGCTGGAAATAGTTACATCCCGACACGTGGGACAGAAGCATGGTTGCATTGTTCATTCCAGGGACCAGCTGCTTGCGCTAAAGCCGGCCGGTTTAGCGAGCAGAGCCGCGGACACCCCTGCTGAAATCTGGAGGAAAACACACAGAGGATGCAGAGGGGAATCACAAAGTCGAGGAAAGAGGACCGGGTTGAGACAACAGAGACTTATGGAGAAGAGGAGTTCGGTGGGTAATAAAATGGACGAGTTCACGGCGCTAGCCAGGCGTCAGAGAACATTTCAGGAGTGCAATGTTATCTGTTTCACTGAAACGGGGCTGCACAAGGACATACCCGATCAAACCTTCTCCATGGACGGCTTCCAGACCATTCTGGCTGACCGGAAGTGCACTGAGAGCGGTAAGCGTAAAGGAGTTGGGTGCTTCCGGTTCTGGTTAACAACAGATGGTGCAATCCGGGTCATATTACGATCGAGGAACGTGTTTTGTAGACCGGATATTGAACTTTTTACTGTTGGACTCCGGTCACATTCCACTGAGATTCAACACTGGGTGGCACGCGGAGGTCGTTCCTGCCTGTGGCCATCGGAGTTGCAGCTCCTCCCGTGGAGGGTCAGACACCCTGAGCCAATAGACTGGTCCTGGACTTTTTTCCATCTGGCATAGTTTGCATTTTGTTTGATTGTTTGTGGTTTTTGTATTGCTATATTTATGCTCTATTCTTGGTTGGTGCGGCTGTAACGAAACCCAATTTCCCTCGGGATCAATAAAGTATATCTATCTATCTAGTTACTTTTAGTTAGGTTTTAAAAGCTTCCCAATCATCCAACTTCCTACTCAATTTTGCTATGTTATATGTCCTTTCCTTGGCTTTTATGCAGTCCTTACCTTCCCTTGTCAGCCACGGTTGCCTATCCTTGCCATTTGTGAACAACTTCCGTGTAACAGATGCCTTGTGAACTATACCCAGAAACTTCAGCCACCTCTGCTCTGCTGTCATCTCTGCCAGGATCTTCCTCCAACCCACCCTGGCAAGCTCCTCTCTCATGCCTCTGCAGTTCCCTTTATTCCACTGCAATACTAACATGTGTAACTTATGCTTCTCCCTTTCAAATTGCAAAGGAGATATTCAGGAGGTTAGCCAATGTTGTTCTGCTGTTTAATAAATGCTCTTAAGCAGAAACCAGGAAATTATAAGCCGTTGAGTCCGACATCAGTTGTGGGAAGTTATTGGAAGGCATTCTAAGGGACCGGATACAAATATTTGGATGGACATGGAATGATAGTCAGCAGAGCTTCGAGCATGTCTAACCAATCTTGGAGTTTGAGGAAGTTACCAAGAAAATAGATGAAGGTAAGGCAGTGGATATTGTCTACATGGACTTTAGTAAAGCATTTGATAAGGCCCTGCATGGGAAGCTGGTCAAGAAGGTTCAATTGCATGGCATTCAGGATGAGGTAGTAAATTGGATTAGACATTGGTTTTGTGGGAGAAGCCAGAGAGTGGCAGTAAAGGGCTGCCTCTCTGACTGGATGCTTGTGACCAGTGGTGTCCTGCAGGGATCGGGGTTTGGTCCAGAAGGCATTACGATTGGAGTGCTGTGGACAGTAAGGAAGTCTATCATGGTTTGTAGAGGCGTCTCCATCAGCTGGAAAACATGTGCTGAAAAATGGCAGATGGAATTTAATGGAGACAAGTGCGTGGTTTTGCACTTCAACAGGATCAACCAGGGCAGGTCTTACGGTGAATGGTAGGGTACATAATTCCATGAAAGTGACATCACAGGTAGATAGGGTTGTAAAGCTTTTGGCACATCAGCCTTCATAAATCAATGTGTGGAGTACAGAAGATGGGATTTATATTGAAGTTGTACAGGATATTGGTGAGGCCTAATTTGGAGTATTGTGTGCAGTTTTGGTCACCTACCTAAAGAAAAGATGCAAATAAGTTTGAAAGAATAGAGAAAATTTACAAGGATATTGTCTGGTCTGGAGGACCTGAGTTACAACGAAAGACTGAACAGGTTAGGACTGTATTTTTTTTTAAAAGAACGTAGAAGATTGAGGTTTGATAGAGGCATACAAAATTATGAAACGTATAGATAGGGCAAATGCAAACAGGCTTTTTCCACTGATGGTCAAGCAGAGGTCAAGGTTAAGGGTGAAAGTTGAGAAGTTTAAGGGGAACATGAGGGGAAACCTCTTCACTCAGAGGGTCGTGAGAGTGTGCAATGAGCTGCCAGTACACGTGGGACATGCAAGCTCGATTTCAATGTTCGAGAAGTTTGGATAGGTACATAGGGATATGGAGGGCTATGGTCCAGGTGTAGGTTGATGACAGTAAGCAGTTTAAAAGGTTTTGGCATGGAGTAGATGGACCAAAAGGCCTGTTTGGGTGCTGTACTTCTCTATGACTCTTCTTAGTATACTGTTGAAGTTCTTTGGACAAGCTGGGGTTATTTTCTTTGGAACAGGGGTTGAGGGCAGATTTAATTGATGTTTATAAAATTATATTGTAGTTTTTTCTCCCTATTGATTCTGTAAAGAAAAACAAAACTTTCTTAAAGGGGTAATGAAAAAACAGAAACATAGATTTAAAGTCATTGGTAGAAGAATTAAGAGTGGGATAAGGAAAGCTTTATGTTACTTTTCATCCAAAGTGTAGCAGTAATCTTGAAGGAAGGAAGAAGGAGAAACTCTCATCACATTTATAAATTATTTGGACATATACTTAAAAACCGTGTGACATTCAGGCTGTACTCAAGTGCTAGAAGGCAAAATTAGCCTCAGGGACCTCTCTTTAGATTGGTGTAGGCACAACAGAATCAATAGACAATAAGTGCAGGAGTAGGCTATTCAGCCCTTCGAGCCAGCACAACCATTCACTGTGATCATGGCTGATCATTCACAATCAGTACCCTTTTCCTGCCTTCTCCCCATATCCCTTCACTCCACTATCTTTAAGAGTTCTAACTCTTTCTTGAAAGAATCCAAAGAATTGGCCTCCACTACCTTCTAAGGCACAGCATTCCACAGAACCACAATCATCTGTGTGAAAAAGTTTTTCCTCAACTCCATTCTAATTTGTCTCCCACCTTATTCTTAACCTGTGGCCTCTGTTTCTGGACTCCTCCAACATCAGGAACATGTTTCCTGCCTCTAGCATGTCCAATCCCTTACTAATCTTATATGTTTCAATCAGATCCCCTCTCATCCTTCTAAATTCCAGTGTATACAAAACAAAGCCCCAGTAGCTCCAATCTTTCAACATATGACAGTCCCATCATCCCAGGAATTAACCTCGTGAACCTACGCTGCACTCCCTCAATAGCTAGAATGTCCTTCCTCAAATTTGGAGACCAAAACTGTACACAGTACTCAAGGTGTGGTCTCACCAGCACCCTGTACAACTGCAGAAGGACCTCTTTGCTCCTATACTCAACTCCCCTTGTTATGAAGGCCAACATGCCATTAGCTTTCTTCTCTGCCTGCTGTACCTGCATGCTTACTTTCAGTGACTGATGAACAAGGACACCAAGATCTCGTTGTACTTCCCCTTTTCCTAACTTGACACCATTCAGATAGTAATCTGCCTTCCTGTTCTTGCCACCAAACTGGATAACCTCACACTTATCCACATTAAACTGCATCTGCCATGCATCTGCCCACTCACCCAACCTGTCCAAGTCAGCCTGCATTCTCTTAACATCTCATCGCGGCCTCTCCGTTGATGAATATCTGTTATCTGTCAAGTAGGGGACCGTGCACAATTCCGATTTGATGGAGACAGACATGAGTGCATAGCGGAACATCTGGAAAACTTCTGAAATGTCTGCTTTGCTACCGCTGCTACTGTGTGGTAACTGGAATCTCTGGAGCTGAAGACCTCGGAATCCTCGGCTTTGCATGTTTCAGCGGCCGGGGAGAGGTCGAAGGCGCTCAGCAGACTGTATCGGAGAGGCTGCTCGGAAGCTCGGGAGTTTTCGGATGGATGGACTCAGGGTCGGCTGCTTCCAAGGTATCGGCAAGTTGATGGTGCCTGGAGGTTTATGGCAAGGAGTTTCTCCCTTTTGCCGATGCTATCGGGGACTCGGGAGTCGATCAACTATTTTTTTTTTACTGTGCCTATGGACTGTTCTTCATCAAATTATGGTATTGCTTTGCACTGCTGTAACTATATGGCATAATTATGTGGTTTTGTCAGTGTTAGTCTTTGGTCTGTCTTGTTTTCTGTGATATCACACCAGAGAAACATTGTATCATTTCTTAATGCATGTATGCATTTCTAAATGACAGTAAAAGAGGACTGAGTGTTCTCATAATCTAATCTAATCCTCTTCACATTTTACACTGCCACCCAGCTTTGTGTCACCTGCAAATTTGCTAATGTTACTTTTAATCCCTTCATCTAAATCATTAATGTATATTGTAAATAGCTGTGGTCCCAGCACTGAGCCTTGCAGTACCCCACTAGTCACTGCCTGCCATTCTGAAAAGGACCCACTGATCCCTACTCTTTCTTTCCTGACTGCCACCCAATTTTCTATCCATGTCAGTACCCTACCCCCAACACCAACTGCTCTAATTTTGCACAGTAACCTCCTATGTGGGACCTTATCAAAGGCTTTCTGAAAGTCCAGGTACACTACATCCACTGAATTTCCCATGTCCATTTTCACAGTTACATTCTCAAAAAATTCCAGAAGATTAGTCAAGCATGATTTCCCCTTCGTAAATCCATGCTGACTCGGACCGATCCTGTTACTGCTATCCAGATGTGTCGTAATTTCATCTTTTATAATTGACTCCAGCATCTTTCCCACCACCGACGTCAGGCTAACTGGTCTATAATTCCCTGTTTTCTCTCTTCCTCCCTTCTTGAAGAGGGGGACAGCATTAGCCACCCTCCAATCCACAGGAACTGATCCTGAATCTAAAGAACATTGGAAAATGATTACGAATGCGTCCACGATTTCTACAGCCACCTACTTAAGTACCCTGGGATGCAGACCATCGGGCCCTGGGGATTTATCAGCCTTCAGTCCCATCAGTTTACCCAACATCATTTTCTGCCTGATGCGAATTTCCTTCAGTTCCTCTTTTACCCTAGGCCCTCTGGCCATTATTACGTCTGGAGATTATTTGTGTCTTCCCTAGTGAAGACAGATCCAAAGTACCTGTTCAGCTCGTCTGCCATTCCCTTCTTCCCCATAATAATTTCACACCTTTCTGTCTTCAAGGGCCCAACTTTGGTCTTAACTAACTTATTCCTCTTCACATACCTAAAGAAGCTTTTACTATCCTCCTTTATATTCTTGGCTAGCTTACCTTCTTACCTCATCTTTTCCCCCCCGTATTGCCTTTTTAGTTATCTTCTGTTGCTCCTTAAAAGTCTCCCAATCCTCTGGCTTCCCACTCATCCTTGCTATGTTATACTTCCTCTCTTATTTTTATACTGTCCTTCACTTCCGCTGTCATCCACAGTCGCCCCTTACTCCCCTTAGAATCTTTCTTCCTCTTTGGAATGAACTGATTCTGCACCTACTGTATTATTCCCAGAAATACCTGCCATTTTTGTTCCACTGTCATCCCTGCTAGGGTATCTTTCCAATCAACTTTGGCCAGCTCCTCCCTCATGGGTCCATAGTCCCCTCTGTTCAACTGTAATACTGGCACTTCGGATCTTCCCTTCTCCCTCTCAAACTGCAGATTAAAACTTATCATATTATGGTCACTACCTCCTAATGGCTCCTTTACCTCGAGTTCCCTTATCAAATCTGGCTCATTACACAACACTAAATCCAGAATTGCCTTCTCCCTGGTAGGCTCTAATACAAGCTGCTCTAAGAATCCATCTCTGAGGCATTCCAAAAACTCCCTTTCTTGGGGTCCAGGACCAACCTGATTTTCCCAGTTGTACGTTGCTGTAGTTCTCAAATACTTTTGTCCCCAAGACTGCTGTATTACTAGCTAGTAAAGTAGGTTATAACATTAAAGGCCCCTATCAGGTCAATCCTCAGTCCTTTTTGTCTTGGCAATAGTGCCACAAATCTAACCAATCTTTCAAGGGAGATGTTAACTCCCATTACTGGTACGGCTATGACAAATATGTTCTACATCTTGAAGTACCTCCATATCCTGTCCATAAAAAGGCAAGACCTTTGTAAGTATTCCAAGTTACATTCTATGCATGGATAACATAACATTATCAACTTTCCTGTTCTACCACTCTTTAAAAAAGATGCTTTGTTTCCTTTAACTTGCTTTTAGTAATTATTATATCTGTGCCCATATTTCTCTACACCATTTAGGCACAGTTTATTAGTTATTTCACAGATTAAAATTTGTAAAGAAAAATATTTATCGATTTTTAGAATATATATTTCCATCCGAAATAGTGAAGACCAACAAACAGGCATGAGGGGCCTGTTAATTTCAAGAGATAATAAGTTCAGTTTAGATATGTGGTCAGTTTTGTGACAAGAAGGTTGGACAGCTAAGAGAACGTTCTCCAGTTTATTATAAATAAACATACAAGGTTTTGCACTGGAATTACATTAAAAACAGCTTAAAATTCCACATTCAATTATGATTGGTGGTTTCCCCAAGTTCTGACATTTTAATTTCTGAATATATTTTCCATAATATTTTTTTAATAAAATCAATTATTTCTCACATAAACATTAGCTGAATTGAGCTACTATTCCTTGGACCAATTGTCCATTATTCCTCATATTTTGATATTTTTATTTGTTATAAATGTGGTAAAATATGTGCTGTAACAATTTAAATTTATAGACTTTGTCTTCCTGCTTTGCTCTGTCAGCTTTATCACTAACCTTTGGAGAAATTCTCTTGTGTACACAGCATGTACTTTCCTCATTTGGTTTCAATTTTACACTCCGTTATTCACAATTGTTCAACATTCCTAATCTGTTTTTGCTCCTACCTGTTATACCTCTGTTACGAAACTGACATTTCCATACCTGACTGAGGTTCAGAGGCTGCCGTTGCCGGTACATTGTTGGTGTAGTTGAGCTTGAATTCTGTCCACTCACAGGCATGCCTGTTTTAGCCTTATAGACATTCGTAAAAAAGCCTATAAAGGGACAGGAAATTGAGGTAAATACATAAACTACAGCCAAAAACAATAAACAAACCACACTCAAGTTCTCTTCAATTAGAATAATTCAAGCCAACACAGGAGAGTAGGCAAGAGAAACTTCCAGTTTATAAGCCCAAGAAAATCAAATACAGAGGGTCTAATCAGAAACACGAGAAAGCCTGCAGATGCTGGAAATCCAGAGCAACACACAATGCTGGGGGAGCTCAGCAGGTCAGGCAGCATACATGGGTACTGAGAAAGAAAGGGAAGAATGCCCCCCTTAGAAAAAATAGGGAAACTGCCAAATCAGTATGGTTTGAAGAGGGATTACCGCAACATGCGCAGCTTTTAAACCATCTAGTTAAAACTTAAGTTAAAACTTTAAAAAGTTCTCTACAAAATTAACATGAATGAATCCTTTTCAACCTCAGCCCCATAGTTTGCTACCCAACTGTTCCAGAATCCTGATGGTTTTGTATTTGAATCACCGGGGACTGCCCCCACACTCTTTCAGACCTGAATGAGTGTTTTTTTTTAAAAACGAGGGCCTCAGTGAACTTGCGCTTTCAGCACTCCTGTTTAAATGCACTGAAGGTTCCTTCCTGCACACCGTTTAAATCCACCTGGTTCATTGAAATGTTTTTATACTAATGTTCAACATCTTAAAAAAGAATCTTAAAGGATTCAGATTAAATAGTCCAAAAAAAAAGCCCACCCAGACGTTACTGGATACTGTAGACCAGTTAGAGATTTTAGAGACACAAAACTGAGGAGGACAATGGCATTCCCTGTCAATTGCAAACATTTAGAAGGAACTTAATCTTCAGTATATGCTAGTTTGGTTTAGAAAAATTGGGGTTTAGAAAGAAGTCACTAATGTTTCCACGACAATCAATCAATGTTGCTATTGTCTAATTACAAGTGGTGGTCAGTTTAAGCTGTACACCATTTCCATCTCAATAAACTTCGAATAGTAAAGGTAAACACGAGGAAATCTGCAGATGCTGGAATTTAAAGCAACACACATAAAAGTTGCTGGTGAACGCAGCAGGCCAGGCAGCATCCATAGGAAGAGGTACAGTCAATGTTTCGGGCCGAGACTAACTGTCCTGACAAAGGGTCTCGGCCCGAAACGTTGACTGTACCTCTTCCTATAGATGCTGCCTGGCCTGAATAGTAAACATGTGGAAGTTTTGAATGAAGAAAGAGGACTACAGTGCCTTTTTAGAAACTCAGGGTGTACCAAAGCCAATGAAATACTTTCCAAATATAGTCATTGTTATGGATTGCCAATTTATGCATGGTAAATTCCTGCAAGCAGGAACGCAAATAATAATCAGGTAATCAGTTACAGTAACTTGTCCAAGGGATACACTGACCAAAACACTGGGGAATATTATTACTTTCTTCAAGATTGTTCCATCAGAGCAGATGGCACTTTAAAAAAGATTAAAGGAAAAGGTGGATAAAAAAAAGAATCTTGGATAAATTTTGAAGTACTCATGAACAGCATCATGGAACTACACTACATGAACTCTTATTGATTAAAAAAAACAAGTTTTAAAGTTAAGATAGAATGACACAATTAAGGTTACAACAATTTGGATTAATAGATGTAATTTTGGTATAAAAATCGTATTCCTACCTGACAAACTGCTGCTCTCTCCCATACTTTCACTGACTTGTGCCTTCAAAGGCTGTACGATGATTGTACGAGATCCAGAATTATGACAAGCATCCATGCTTCTTTTAGGCAAGTCCTGTGTACTACTGATAACCTGCGTTGCTCGAGGCCGTTCACATGGATATGGACTATTACTGTTTGAGGAATCAGATTCCAACGAATCATGCACAGTTACATAACTGATGACGTTTGACCTTTGTTTCACATCAGAACTGCAAAAAAAAGTAAGTATCAACATTATGTACATCTGGGATTAAAAAGAATCTGCTGTGTTGAGTTGCTGTCAGAGGTAGTCAGAATATTCCCAGCACCTCGTGTTAAAAATAGGTTCTAGACCAGTAACACGATGTATTGTTACTGGTTTGAATTTTATTTTTCCTCACCTGCCTTCCAAACAGCAATAAAAGTCAGTAACCAAATTTGTGGATAAATGCATGGTCCAGAAGCTCTGGTCTACTGTTTACTGGCTTCAGTAATGTATTGTTCACGGACTCCAGTAAGGGAGGAGCAATTCTTCACCAGTTATGATGGAAACCTCATAAGGGCAGGTTAGATAATTTTCAGTCGTTTAAACTTGCACATTTCTAAGTGTTTAACTTTGTTTTAATTTTCTAAAGTGTTTATTAATGTTGAATGCAAGTTTACACTTTGCCTAAACTTGTAACTAACTGGGTAAAGAATTGCAGGGCGACTTGTAGGTCATGATCATCATTTCAAGCCAGGGAAAAACATCTAAATTGAATAAAAGTAGCAATAACTCACACCTGTTTAGAACTTAGACTGTTGACAAATCTAAACCTCATGGCAAAATACTAAGTTTCCATTAATCTCACTACAAACTTGACACAGCATTTAAAGAAAAATCTGGTGGATTTCATTAAATCCTGCAGTAATTCAAAGTCATATTTTAAGCTAAGTAAACAGTAGCCCATATTGCAAGGCAAATAAACCATGTCCTACACAGTTTTGGCATCTGCTCTGATAGCAGCCAAGCCTCTTGCACCTGGGTCAAACTTGAAAACTGTATGGGCAGTATTCTGAATTATCATATGGAATCCACCTCTCATTATTCACTACACAGAAGAACACCTACCTCCCAAGTTTCTGCTTGGTTTCTTCCTCTTCATCTGTGTCACTACGGATGGTTATTACACTGACAGCAGGACTGGGTGTATCAGGAATCACGATGGTCTGTCGCTGATGATCAAGTGTTGTGCTGCAGTATGGGGAGGGTGCACTTGCTGGACTGCTTTGAACCACCATGTATGTTTGGGAAGGAGTGACATCCAACAAAGGAACATTCCTGGTTTAAAACAAACAGATGAAGATATTGAGAGTTTTAAAGTTAAAATGGTGAGCTTGATACTGCCCAAGACTTGTTCCAAGATCTCCAACAAACAAGTTTCAATTTTATTCTAAAGTATTATTTGGCAAGACGCTACAATGAGCTCACTATCTATCAGATTTGGAATAAAACAAATCAAAAAACTGTACATCCTGAAAATCGGAAATAAAAGCAGAAAATACTGGCAGCCTCTGAGGAAAAAGAAACGGGTATGGTTTCAAATTGAAGACTCATTGGAAAGGTATGGTGAAATAACATTGCTTTAAGTTGCAGAGAAGGTGAGAGAGGGATGAATAGGATAAAGGGACCATCCATATGAAGGTGAGGGTGAGAGACATTTTTTAAAAGATAAAGTAGCCATGGAAGCAGGTTTTGGTCTGTCAAACTGTTAACTAAAAGGCATCTTTCACAGACATAGGGTGTTTGCAGTAATTGTTTTTAAAATCAGGATTAAAATACCATTTTGTATTACATTACATGACACTGAAAGCTTATAATGCATTTCAACACATTCCTTAACTCAGGGCCTATCTGATTGTAAGTCTTTCAAAATTATTGTCAATTCACCCTGAAGAAAGTAAGAAGATTATATCAAGGATGTTTTCAATTTGCTTTTGAGGAGTTAACTAAGTATTTTCAAACAAATGAATCCTTTGCACTTCATATCGAAATTGCTAAAAAAAAAATGTATTTGGATTAGAGGCTACCTAATGTCAATGGGCCAAAAAAAAGTTAAATTTATTTGCTGACTATATTTATATAGAACTTCTTAGTACTGAGATTCCTTTTAATCAGTTTCATTCTTATTCTTGCCTTTTTATTTGGTCAGCTTTGCTTAGTCAAGTTCTAGAGGTCCTTAGCATCCATCAAAAGTGAGTTTAAGAAACCATTTATCATGTAATAGATTAATCAGCAAGTGATGGCAGGCAGTTCGACCACAAAGTGAATCCTGAACTCCTTTTCACATTTAGTTTTTTTTTGGTTTAACATACAGACGTAGTTTAATCTATTAAATTCAAAAGCATTCTGATCATTTTTACATGCATGCTTCTAACGTGTTTACCACACCTAAAAATGTACAAAGCCAGTAGCTGCTTATTCCCAGGAAATGAAGGTTTATCCGTTAAAAGTTTTCAGAAAGTGGTAAAAATTGCAAAACGTCTTCCTAATCCATCAACCCACCTCTTAAGTTTGACAGCTTATCAAAAAATGTTTTAAGTATCTATAACACATTAGAAGACTAAATGCTTTTGTAAAAATAAAACACTACACATCACAAACAAGTATAATGTTTTTTGTGTTATTTATTTCATTGGGTTCTCTATTTTTAGGATTTGCGTGAAGATTTGATGACATTTTAGATCATATTTATGCAGAAATAGAGAAAATTCCACAGGGTTCACAAACTTTCTAGCATCACTAATTATTTAGTGTGCATCAACTGCATTGCATAATTTTTATAAGCAGCTTACACATGGTTTGCAGAGGAAACCATTCCCCGAGGAACTTCCAATGACCTAAAAATTCTTCCAGGAGTCTGCCCAAATAGTTCTCCAAAACTATAATACAATTGTTATTTAAATATTTATCCCTTCCTTTGACATTAAATTTTGAATTTTAGATACAGACATCTTCAAAATACTTTATTAGCTAATGTTTTGTTTCTTTTAAACAAAGTTTGCTATTTATCGTCAAAGATTAGCATTGCTTGTTGACAGAAAGCTCCATTGATGTGATTCGCCCAGCACATTGCTTCATTGGCCCTTATTTAAACACATGCACTAAAGTTAATGTTGACAAGAGCAACACTGAACCACATTGCAGCCAACTTCGAATGGAATAGATAACTGATAAACTCTGCTTTGATTTCTACTTACAAATCTGGATGCTTTCCTACCAAAACCCAAGCTAGAACAAAAGAAAGCTGTAAACTGTCCTGAATGTTTACAATTCTTCCACCTCTGGATCTTTAAACTTCAAGATTTGTTTTCTCACATGAAATAATGCCAGATGCTTTCCAAATAAAGTTGTGGAGAGGCTACCAAGAAATACAATATCAAACTGGTAAAAAACCAATATGCAGAAACATAATTTGTATATGAAAACTATTTCTCAATACTTTTTGAAAGAAAGTATCTGCACCTTAGCAATTCAGCTAACATTCCAGCTGACCTAGCTTTGTTAACATAAACCAGGTCATCGGTCTGACACAATTTTGATCTCTATGAATTCATTCCAGAAGACAATATACTTACTTAGCAGAAGTGCAATCTTGACAGCAGTATAACTGAAATACCACTTTTTAAATGCACTGATTTTGATAAGACAACATTTTACCTTGTATTATGCATCTGCTTATTCCTTTTGGAGGAAGATCTAGAGTTTTGCTGCTGGCGTACCACATGAGCAACACCAACATTCAGGGGCTGTGCGGCCAGGGTTACATGACCAGCTAATAATGAAGGCTGCTGCACAATGGCATTATATTGGCCTCCATGTGAATGTGCATTCCTGAGAACAAGGAGAGTAAAAACATCAGGTTTAAGAGAAAATAGCAGGCAGATTCTGAAAGTAGAGGACTGATTATAAAATCAGTTCATACAAAGTTTGGCCGCAGTGATAGAGGATAATTCCGAAAGATAAAATCATTTGTCTTACTTTATAACAGTTCTTTAAAAAAAACATTATGACAACTAAAAAAGTTGTGCTGCTGCAAAACTCTTATTGCTCAACTTTCCACACAGAAATTTTTTAATTCCTTCAATGTAATACCTTCAATCTAAAACTGCCACAGAACTATCTAATTATCTTAGGTTTACACAAATGTTTTACATGTTACTCATAGCAACAGGGATCTAAGGCTGATGAATTAAATCTGTAGCTTCTTCCTCAATCTTGTCTGACAGAATGCACCTCAGGATAGGCTCTCCATTTCTATGAAATGCAAACCAGAATACATCAGAATGATTTAAGATCATAAACTTGAAGTAACTATGGCATTAGACTTCATAGACAAACTACCCACACCGGTTCTCCATATACACCAGGAATTATCTGCCCAGCTCCACTATTTCTTAGCCACACTAAATATAATTTGAAAATAAATTGTCAGGATATGCAATTTATTGTAACTTAGCCTGAGGGGAAGATACCTATTTGGCATCTTTAATGGCAAATTATGATGAGGGAATTAAGTGGACTAATTTCCCAAAGGAATTCAAAAAGATGGCACAGAAAAGGTTACTGCACAAGATTAATTAACTGTTGTGGATAGGCCAGTGGCAGGGAAACAGAATCAAGATAAATGGGTAATTTAGAACGGCATCAGTAACATGCAGTGCAGCAGTGTTGGGGCCTCAATTATTTATAATCTGTATTAAAAAATTGGAAAAGAACAGTGTAATGCAGTCAAATATGCTGACAATACAAGGATAGGGTAGATTAGCAAATTGTTAGGACACACAAAGGCTGCAGAGATTATAGGTAGGTTCAACGGAGCAGCGAGGAAGTTGACAGAGGAAGAATCGTGTGGAAAAATAAGGTTTTGCCACTTTGGAAGAATGGTGGGGAAAGTTATTAAACTAGAATGGAACTACAAAGTGTACACCAGGAATCCGAGTCTGGAACAGGACTGCAAGTAGTATGAAGTGTGCAGTACTCAAGTTTAGATGCAACTTCACAGGATACTGGTGGAGCTACACCTGGAGTATTGAGAGTTTGGGATCTAAAATCTAAATCAAAGGGAAAATAAGCAGTTATGGGCTAGTACAAGGGTTCCGTTCCTGAGAACTATCTGCAAACCAACTTCCCCCAAGCTAAAATGTCCACTTTCTTAGTATTGATCATGATGCTCTTTACGTGTACTTGCTACAATTCTTTCATTTCATTGATAAATGACCTTAACATTACCCACCATTAACTTAATGGAATATCCTTTCCATTCAGTCATTAATGATTTACAAAACATATTATCATGACTAACTTGAAAACAGTATTTTAATTCATGATTATTGTAAGAGTGTTTTTGGTAAGCTACATTCCCAATTCCTTAAGTAGAGAAAAATGCAAAGTTTGAGCAAAATGTTTAAACAGAAACAACCTAGTTTATTCAAAACTACACTTGCCTCCAGTCTGTTAGCTGTTGAGTACTAGCCATAGTTTCTGGTATCACAGTTGCATGTGACACAGAGTTGTGGACAGCTACCCCAGGTAACTGTTGCCAAGTTGACGGTAGCAAGATTTGTTGAGTTCCACCAGGCCATGCCTGCTGCAAACAGACACAAACTGTTAATACTGCCACTGCCCAAGACACAACACCGAAAGATTGCAGACACCCAGAAGAGAACATAAAGCATCTAGCGGAAGGCCGCACACAGCTGGCAAGAGAAGCACAATGGTAAAACAAAGATTTGTGATGTTAGATTGACACAACGCCTCCCTCCAAAGCCAATACCTGCACAGGACAAGGCATTACAGTTTAATGAAAGAAAGAGAGAGTGAGTATATCCAATATCTTGCAGCTCTGAAGCAGAAACATACATTCGAATATTCTGTGCGACGAGCCATTCTGCAGGAATACAAACACACAGACACAGCAATCTCTTCTAAGCAGGCTCATGCTAAGCAGCAAGGGGAAAAGGAAGGGAACATTCTAACCAACCTTCGATCTGAGAAAGCAAAATGCACATTGTCACTGGAAGCGACTGCAGAAGTTGCAGGATCCATTTAAAAATAAACATGCTACTATGTTTTAATTCAAGACCACAAAATCTAATTAGCAATTTTCAAATCGCCAAACATTATATGTGGCAGAATCTTATATAAATGATTTCTTAATAAAGTTGTAAACTTTTAGGATTTGCACCAAATGATCAATAGGGAACATTATCAAAAGAACACATTACAGGAATTCCATTCAAGAACAGACTACATGCAATTTGTAAAACAAAAGATCAGGCAAAATGTGTTTTGTAAATGAAGCCTAAAATTGTCCTGATAGCAGTTTGGAAGTTATTCATAATGCTGTCACAATTTTAGGCATCAATTTCAAAAAGAATTTTGACTGACCCGTTATTTATCAATTAGATCAGAGAAAAAATGTACTGCATGAATATATATACATGGGTATTACGGCAACATACATTCATGCCTTTGCTGAAGTGATGATTTTTCTTCGCGCTCCACAACTCGGTGGTTGATCCCACAAATATTAGCACATATTTATACACAAATGCCTTTGCATTGGGATTTTCTATTTATTTAAATTTATGTTAAAGCTGATAAAATTTAAATTCCTTAAATTATGTAAGAATTTTGAGAATATGTTTCAGATTATACAGTATATATGCTTACACAGCATGGATACAGTGTTTTAATGCAAAAGAGTAATAAAACTTTTGTCCTTTTTCAAATTTGTAGAAAAATAATTTAATATCAAGGCATAATACACATTAGAAATAGTTCTCTCTATTCAATCATTACAACAGGGTCAAAATACTACAAATGGCAGAGATTTAGTATGTATCCAAGTATATTTAAGTAAACAGCTTTTGGTAAATTAATTTTGAAAGTAAAATCAATAATTTAATCCTGTTTATACTCACATTTATTGTTTTCAAACAGATCTGTGCATGAACCTTGGCCACATTTTTAAACTCTAAACACTGACTCAGCTACCTAATGCAGAACACGATGGAGGAACTCAGCAGGTCGGGCAGCATCCATGGAGATTAACAGTCAACGTTTCAGGCCGAGACCCTTCGTCAGGACCCTGCCCGACCTGCTGAGTTCCTCCAGTATGTTGTGCGTGTTGCTTTGACCCCAGCATCTGCATAGTATTTTGTGTTCACCTAATGCAGAGTTTGGCAATTAAATCTAGAGATTTTTAAAATATACTTTAGTGTTACAAGAAAGCTGGTACTTTGTTTTAAATTAAACTGCTTCCTACTTAGAATATCTTAACATTTTTGACAGTCACCTGAGCCAAAAAATGTTATCTTTTCAATGAAAGCATTTAAAGCACGATTTCAGCAAGATACAAGTCACTGGTCTTAATTAAAAATACAGTTGTCTATACTGAAACTATTTTGCTCACTTGCATTACTGCAAGCCTATTTCAAAACCACCGTTTTATCTATTACACTTATTAAGGAAAAGAAAAATGCTAATTAATTTTTGCGGTCTTCACAGTGAATGTTAAATATTGGTTCAGATTTCAATTTATCAATCTTACCATGTCACTAGCCGTTGAACCGTTGGAAGATATCAATTAAAATTCAATAGATTCAGCATTACTAAAAGGCTCTAACTGGACTGCTATCACATAATGGAATAGTGTTTTGGAATGCATAAATGTAGAACTACCAATCAAACCCTTAGCTACAAGGGGGGAAAAACTGTTACACTGTTCTGTAAAATATCAGCACATTGGTCCTTGAATTAGCAAACACCAGAGAATCCACACATTCTACCACAGTCTAAGTTCAGTTTTTCCAACTGCAGTCAAGATGCCACAGCTCAGTTGTTCTAGCTTAATCATGTGAAGATTTTGCAATTTATTTGCATAAGTTTTAGAATTAAGGGCAATAAAATGCGACCAGACCAGGTTGTTTTTATAAAGTGCAACATTACACCTTCTACAATCATACGCCAAAGCTAATATCAATACTTATCAAATTGAATTTTGAGTCATTGATGAAGGTGATTGATGAGGGCAAACAATGGATCATGGATTTTGGCAAGGTATTTGGCAAAGTCCCTCACAGTGAGCTCACCAGAAGACTGAGATGGATGAGATCCAGTGACTTCGGTGTATGCATTCAGAATTGGCCTCTCAATAGAAAGCAGAGGGCAGTTGTCAATGGGACCTACTCTGGCTGGAGGTCCATGATTAGTGGTGTTGCACAGGGATCAGTACTGGACCTCTGCTCTTTGTGATATACATCTTAATAATCTGAATAACAACATGATAGGATGGGTTAGCAAGTTTGCAGATAACAAGGCTGGTAGTGTTGTGACGTTTAATTTAGGAAGTGCTGCACTTTGGCAAATCAAATGTGGCTGGAATGGCAGGAACCTTAACAACATTGATATACAAAGATCTTAAGGTCCAAGTCCAAAGATCCGTGAAAGTGGATGCACAGGTTGATAGGCTGGTAGTAAACAGGACATATGGCATAGTTTCCTTATTAAATCAATGTACTCAATTCAAAAATCAAAGTTTTATTGTAGGTCTGTAAAACTCTGGTTAGGCTGTACCTACAGTATTATATTCAATTCTGATTGACCCATTATGGGAAGGCTGTGGAAAGCATGCAAGTTTACCAGGATGCTGTCTCAATTAGAAGGCATGTACTACAAGAGGCTATAGACAAACTGAGTTGTTTTATTGTGAGCAGAAGCTGAGGGGAGACCTTACAGAAACTTAAGATTATGGAGGCACACGTTTCTCATGGTGGGAGAGTCCTAAACCAGAAGACACACCCTCAGAATAGAGGGGCATCCTTTTTGATTGGAGATGAGAAGGATTTGTTTAGCCAGAGAGTGGTGAATTTGTGGAATTCATTGCCACAGACAGCTGTGGAGGGTCAAGACTTTATGTAAATTTAAGGCAGAGATTGATAGATTCTTGATTGGTCAGGACACGAAGAGATACAAGAAGGCAAGAGAATGAGGCTGAAAGGAAAACTGGTTCAGCCATGACAAAATGACGAAGCATACTCGATGGGCCAAATGGCCTACTTCTGGTCCAATATCATATGGTCTTATGATAGACAACCAACATCATTTTCCCCCAGGGTTTAAAATGTCTAATACTAGATGGCATGATTTAATGTAAGATGGGGCAAGATCAAAGGAGATCTACTGAGAGAATTTCTTTCCGATTTCACCAAGTCTCTCCCCACACCCCCTCCCCAAGGAATGGATACTGGGTGCTGGAATGGGCCGTCAGGGATTGCAGTGAAGACAAATACAATGGACGTATTTAAGAGCCTCTTAAATGTGCACATGAATATGCAAATAATGGAGGAATACGGACTTTGTCCTGGTGAAAGGTCTCGGCCTGAAGCATTGACTGAACTCTTTGCCTGAGGGTACGTCCACACTACGCCGGATAATTTTGAAAACGAAGCTTTTTCTCTTCGTTTTGACCTTCCATCCACATTGAAACTGCGCTTTCATCTCTCAAAAATGGAGATTTTCGAAAACACTCTCCAGAGTGTGTAAATTTGAAAACGATTGTTTCGCATTGTAGTGTGGACAGGGTAAATGGAGAGATTTAAAAACATTGTCATGACAACACCACAACAACAATGCTTTTTCTGCTTCTGCTTGGGACTGCACAAGCACTGCTGGACAGCTGTTCCTGGTTCTTGATTCTTGATCCTCCAAAATATTCCACATGGAATTTAAACTGGAAGTGGCTTTCAAGCTGGTCCCCTCAGTTTCTCTGACTGCATCCTCTGTTCTTCCGCCCGTACCCTCCGGTCTCCCAGTCTACGGTGAGCTGCTGTACCCCGGGGTCTCCAAGCCGGCACTGTCGCTGACTGACCACTGCTGTGGTTCTGTGGAATCTTCTGCTGCCAGACCTGCGCAGTAATTCTGACATTATTAATCTCTTGGTTCTTGATCCTCCAAAATATTCCGCATGGAATTTAAACTGGAGGTGGCGGAGGGTGGGCTTAAGAAGGAGATTTCTGAAGAAGAAAAGCTGCCTTAAATTTAATTCGGTTTGGTTGTGTGACTGTGTTAGGATTAACATTATTCCATGCTTTAATTGTGAGGGGGAAAAATGAATTGCTGTACACATCTGACTTGGTAGCCAGTATTTCAAATTGAGTTGAGCCTTCTTCTGCTCCTGATAGGTTTGGGTTTGATGTAGGATTGGTAGTCTATGTCGAGTTGACCATTTAACATTTTGTAATTGTTGATAATATTGATCTTGGATAGAGGACAGCTTCATGCGTGTGTTGTCTACTTTATTGTCTACATTAATAGCTTGTTTGGAATTAAACATCTCTACTGCTTTGCTGACTTTGTAGTCATTTGTAACTCGCAGAAACAGCTCAACTTCATTGTCAGTCTAAACGAAGAAGTTCGGTCTGTTTTCTCCAGCGGAGGTTTTCTTTGTATTCCTCAAAGACATTTTTGAAAAGTTTCTTTCGCTGTTATTGTAGATACTCTAGTTTCAATGAAGATAACACAACGCTGCCGCAGAAACATAAATATCATACCGTTTCCTCTTCGCTTGTTTTCTGTAGATGTGTCTGTGCATGCCCAGTAGGAGGAGATTCGCACAAATATCTGTTTTAGTGTGGACAGAGATATTTTGAAAAACGCCTAGTGTGGACACCTGTCGTTTTTACTCGAAACCAGCGTTTTCAAAATTATCCGGCGTAGTGTGGACATAGCCTTAGATGCTGCCTGGCCTGCAGAGTTCTTCCAGCATTTGTTGTGTGCTGCCCGGATTTCCAGCATCTGCAGATTTTCTCTTGTTTGGGATATGGACTTCGTGTAGTCAAAAAGGGATTAATTTAGTTAGACAAATAATTACTAGCTTAATTTGTTTGGCATAATATCATACAGGTTATATATTTGTTTAAATTTATTGACTCATTTAAAATACTGCTTTTCTGTATCTGGAGACATCAGATTCAACAACTTGAGCCACTTTACTGTGTACAAAATTAAATTCCATCTTAATCTGTCTAACATCCAACTACATTCCTGATTACAACTTCACAAATACATGTTAATATATATTGCTAAAATGTAAATATGTCTCTCAAAACAGGAACAAATAAAGCTTCCTGCCTGAATGCATTATAAAACTATCTCTAAAGACCAATTTTCCAGCTATTCATCCCAAAAGCAAAAGTGATGGGTTTCCCGATACACTCATGTCTATTCCTAATTGATTAACTTCTATCAGGGTGGTAGTCTGCCATATAATGGTATTTAGTAAGAATTTTTAAAAAGCCTTATTTCCACAGTATATAATCAGTGTTTTTAAATTGACAGACAGCATGTCTAACTGATATCCAATGCTAGATAAGCAGAAAATTCCGCTACCTAAATCCAAGACTCAAAACATCACTTTTGTTCCCTACTCCAAACTCACTCTCAGCAACCAAGTTTGACCTACATTTAGGACAACTCTGGTGTCATAAGGCAGCTTATTTTCACCTCAGTGATGGAAAAAAATTTAACTATTTAGTTCCACTGGTCTACACCAAAAATAATACTCTATCCCATCAGTCACCTAATTCCACATCTTATTCCTTCCTCACTCCTGCCATCATTTCCCCCACTGGCTTTGAGCCCTGTGGAAAGTGGAAGAGAAATAGCACCTATTGCTAAAATTGCCCAGCTTCATCTATAAGTAGCACAAATCTTCTACAAAAGGATTTGTATGGAGTATAATCATTTACCTCCTTCCTTCCATGTTCTGCAGCAGAACTTTAATCAACTTAGTCTGATTTGAAGTGGATGAAAATATCTGGATCTGGCACCTACCTTTAATCTTTCACATAATTACTCTGCAGGCAGATAAATTCTTAGACCACCTTATGTTGTTCCAGATGATAATTTATTAAATGAAACAAACAGTTCATCAGCACTGAAAGTAGATTTTTGTATTTGTCATTATTAAATAAGTTACCAGAATATGAGCCTTTTAGAAATGCTGAGTGTTTTGGCCTGAAGTACAACTTGTTTTGTCATTCAGATCGTTCAGGAACGTAAAACAGAGCAGACGTCCAATGACGTGAAAATATGTAAGCCGGCACACGATGATACATGCTTCTGTTCCCCTGCAGCAGCCTCAGAGGAGCATCTGTTAGTGCATAGAATCACACCAAGTGGGAGCATTTACCAGTACTGTGGTCGTCTGATCGACCAGCGCAGGCCGGCCGGCTGCGCAGTTCAAGGTAAAAGGGACCGCGTACTGCGGAGCAACAGTGGCAACGTGAGGATGTAGAGTGGCCACCATCAGCGGTGTGCAGCTGCCCTGTAATGGGGGGGGGGGGGTGGTGGGAGTTAGTTATATGGTTCATTAGTTCTCAAAAGTGCAGCGCTCCTCCTTGATGCCCTGGATAGTATGATATTCAAGGCTAAGCCTCTGCAAAACAACTGAAGTATACGAGTGAAACCAGAATTGAGACCTGGATTACAAAATTGCCTTCTACCCCCTCCCCCATTTATATTTTGTAGGTTGGTCAGCTCTGGGAAAGAAAAGACCATCACTCAGTTGCTTATCCCATGTAACTTGCATACAAGTTAGGGCATACAAAAAGGAACGCTGCCAACTGTGTAAACAGGAAAAAAGATCCCATCATAGCTTTAAAAATAAAACACGCAAGGTTGCATCTGGATTATTACAAACAAAATTATTTCAGTTTCTGATTTTACAGTATGATTTACCACTGAACATTATGAAACCAAGACAGTCATGGATCAAGAGATAAACATTTCTATGCTCTAACAACAAGATTTTCAAAGCTATAAAAGGTTCACTTAATATTTCAAAATTACATTTTCCACACTGTAAAAAAAGAAAGGAGTTATTTTTTTTTCCAAATAGTCATAACCCTAGACAGAAAAGAAAAAAAATCATTAACTAACAAGAGATTCCCTAGTGATTACAATCATTACAACCAAAACGTATGTTTTTAATTCTCAGTAACTTTAATTTGCATGACTGAATGATTACATAAACAATGACTCCCAAATTGTGGAATAGTATCCAGGTAGAGCCAAACAAAATTGTATGTGAACAACTTCAAACAATAATCCAATACCTGTGGTACAACTACATGCTTCAACAACTATACATAATTTCAAGTTGAGACCACTGGCTTGCATAACTAGATGCCTTCACAGTAATTTCAATATTAAGAAAAGCAATGTGGACTCAATCAAATTCTGATACAGCATTTATGCTTATTGGTTCAAAACTGCTGTAAAAGTTAAACGTACACAAAAAAATACACCATAGTGGAAGTAAAGCAAAATCACAATGAAAACAAGATATCAAAACAGCATTCTCCAAAGTACCAAAATATTTTGATGAGATTAGAATGAGAATGTTTTTGGAAGAGTTACCTCTTCTGAGGTTCTAAAGCTATGTTAGGAATATTTTATTTGCATTACCATCTTTGTTCTCTCCTTGCCTCTTCAGTGTTTCACTGGCTCATATCATAAATTACAATACTTCCTTCCACATTTTAGCAAAGAAGTTCCAGCAATAGGAAACAAAACTTGCAAGTGGATTTGCAATGAATCGACTTGCTTCAGCAGGTCAAAAGAATTTCAAAATTTATAAAATGGTTATGAAGCTGCTACAGCCTTCAAAACTGTATTACAATTAGTTCTACAATTTGTGTAACTGAATTATCTAAGCCAGGGGTCCCCAACCTTTTGCGCACAGAGGGCCGGTTTAATATTGAAGATATTCTTGCGGACCGGCCAACTGGGGGCGGGTGGTGGGTGTTCAAGTTCAACAGTGCACGACAGGGAATGAGGAAAGGTGCAGCTGACTCATATCGCTAAATCATATCGTTTCCTCACGGCCCAATAGCACATGCTTGCGGCCTGGTGGTTGGGAACAACTGATCTAAGCAACCAAAAAATAAATTCCCGACCTGCAACCTTAACTCCACTTTGTCCTCTGTAGATGTGCCCAGACCTACTGGACATTTGCAGTATTTTCTATTTTTATTATAGATTTCAATTACTTAAAATTCTTCCAAACAAAATTAATATGCAAATATGAACACTACTGAATCAATGTGAGCTCCGCATTCCCTTAACTGTTGAACAAATTCACCAAATTTAACCAGGCATTTTCCTAATTACAGCAATCCACAGAACCAGGTCATATTACTGATTACTACAGAGTTAATTTCAGCAGGAATCTGATAGGACAGAACTTCCATTAAGAATCCACAACAACTTCTACTCTCATTGTCTACCTTGGACTGAACTGGGCCTGATACTTCGTTGCCTCAATAATCAAACATATGGCTGATGTTAATTGTCAAATTTTATCCAAAGCTACCTCAGTAAATAGTGCATTGATGGAATTCCAATTCTATTTAAAGCCACAGTTTTGAGTCAAAAGTAAAACCAAGCAGAAAACAAAAACTCGACATTTATTTGAGAACAAAATTAACAATCTGATATCAGTATTTCCTCTGACATAAGATTTCTTAGGCAATTTTTACAGGGAAAAATAGTCATTTTGAGCATTAAATTGTACTGAGAAACTGCTCCAATATAATCCAGATAACATTAATTTGTGATACTGATCCAGCAACAACAGTGCACTCACATTGTTTCCGAGCTTTGCCAAGTGTAGACTAAGTGGTCATTTTGTAAAGCAACTGCACTGTCACTCTTTCTGTCCTTCACTGATTTATCACAATCAGAGTCACAGAGCACTTCGCACAGAAACAGGCCATTCAGCCCATCTAGTCTGTCCCAGCCTGTTTTTCTGTCTAGTCCCATCTACTTGCACCCAGACGCTAGCTCTCCATACACTTCTCATTCATATACCTTTCCAAGCTTGTCTTATGCTGCACTTGAACCTGCAAGTATCATTTCTGCTAGGAGCTTGTTCCACACTTGCACCATCTTCCCACCAAACAACTTCTCCCTCCGATTCCCCCAACCTCAGAGGGTAAAACCTGCACAAGTTTACCCTTTTTACCCTTTATACAATCCTCTATTTCGTATGCCTCCAGTATCTCCCTTTATTCTCCTATGCTCCAGAGAATAAAGGACTAACTTATTCGACCTATGATTGGAGTTATGATGTTGTGGCCATGACAGAGACCTGGATGGTGCAGGGGCAGGAATTGTTACTTCAAGTGCCAGGCTTTAGATGTTTCAGAAATGACAGGGAGGGAGGCAAAAGAAGTGGAGGCATGGCACTGTTGATCAGGGATAGTGTTACGGATGCAGAAAAGGAGGAAGTCACGGAGGGGTTGTCTATGGAGTCTCTGTGGGTGGAAGTTAACAATCAATCACTCTACTGGGTGTTTTTCTTTTAATATAGACCACCCAATAGTAACAGGAACATTGAGGAGCAGATAGGGAGAGAGATTCTGCAAAGGTGTAATAATAACAGGGTTATTGGGTGGGAGATTTTAATTTCCCAAATATTGATTGGCATCTCCTGAGAGTGAGGGGTTTAGATGGGGTGGAGTTTGTTAGGTGTGTTCAAGGAGGTTTCTTGACACAATATGTAGATAAGCCTACAAGAGGAGAGGCTGTACTTGATCTGGTATTGGGAAATGGACCTGGTCAGGTGTCAGGTCTCTCAGTGGGAGAGCATTTTGGAGATAGTGATCACAATTCTACCTCCTTTACCATAGCATTGGAGAGGGATAGGAACAGATAAGTTAGGGAAACGTTTAACTGGAGTAAAGGGAAATATGACGCTATCAGGCAGGAACTTGGAAGCATAAATTGGAAACAGATGTTCTCAGGGAAATGTACGGAAGAAATGTGGCAAATGTTCAGGGGATATTTGCGTGGGGTTCTGTAAAGGTATGTTCCGATGAGACAGGGAAAGGATGGTAGGGTACAGGAACGGTGGTGTACAAAGGCTGTTGTAAATCTAGTCAAGAAGAGCTTACGAAAGGTTCAAAAAACTAGGTAATGATAGAGATCTAGAAGATTATAAGGCTAGCAGGAAGGAGCTTAAGAATGAAATTAGGAGAGCTAAAAGGGGCCATGAGAAGGCCTTGGCAGACAGGACTAAGGAAAACCCCAAGGCATTCTACAAGTACGTGAAGAGCAAAAGGATAAGACGCGAGAGAATAAGATCAAACAAGTGTGATAGTGGAAAAGTGTGCAGGGAACCGGACAAGATGGCAGAGATACTTAACAAATACTTTGCTTCAGTATTCACTATGGAAAAAGATCTTGCCGATTGTAGGGATGACTTGCAGCGGACTGAAAAGCTTGAGCATGTAGATATTATGGAACAGGATGTGCTGGAACTTTTGGAAGTCACCGGGACCAGATGGGATGTACCCCAGGCTACTGTGGGATGCGAGGGAGGAGATTGCTGAGCCTCTAGTGATGATCCTTGCTTCATCAATAAGGACAGGAGAGGTTCCAAAGGATTGGAGGGTTGCGGATGTTGTTCCCTTATTCGAGAAAGGGAGTAGAGATAGCCCAGGAAATTATAGACCAGTGAGTCTTACTTCAGTGGTTGGTAAGTTGATGGAGAAGATCCTGAGAGGCAGGACTTATGAACATTTGGAGAAGCATATGATTAGGAATAGTCAGCATGGCTTTGTCAAAGGCAGGTTGTGCCTTACGGGCCTGATTGAATTTTTTGAGGATGTGACTAAACACATTGATGAAGGTAAAGCCATAGATTTGATAAGGTACCCCATGCAAGGCTTATTGAAAAAAGTGAGGAAGCATGGGATCCAAAGTGATATTGCCTTGTGGATCCAGAACTGGCTTGCCCACAGAAGGCAAAGAGTGGTTGTAGATGGGTCATACTCTGCATGGAGACTGGTGACCAGTGGTGTGTCTCAGGGATTTGTTCTGGGACATCTACTCTTTGTGATTTTTATAACTGACCTGGTTGAGGAATTGGAGGGATGGGTTAGTAAATTTGCTGATGACACGAAGGTTAGAAGTGTTGTGGATAGTGTGGAGGGCTGTCAGAGGTTGCATCAGGACATTGATAGGATGCAAGACTGGGCTGAGAAGTGGCAGATGGAGTTCAACCCAGATAAGTGTGAGGTGGTTCATTCTGTAAGGTCAACTATAATGGCAGAATATGGCATTAATGGTAGGACTCTTGGCAGTGTGGAGGTTCAGAGGGATCTTGGGGTCTGAATCCATAGGACACTCAAAGCTGCTGTGCAGGTTGACTCTGTGGTTAAGAAGGCATACAGTGCATTGGCCTTCATCAACCATGGGATTGAATTTAAGAGCCAAGAGGTAATGTTACAGCTATATAGGACCCTGGTCAGACCCCACTTGGAGTACCGTGCTCAATTCTGGTCACCTCATTACAGGAAGGACGTGGAAACCAGGGAAAGGGTGCAGGGGAGATTTACAAGGATGTTGCCTGGATTGGGGAGCATGCCTTATGAGAACAGGCCGAGTGAACCTAGCCTTTTCTCCTTGGAGTGATGGAAGATGAGAGATAACCTAATAGAGGTGTAAAAGATAATGAGAGGCATTGATCGTGGGATAGTCAGAGGCTTTTTCCCAGGGATGAAATGGCAAGCACGAGAGGGCATAGTTTTAAAGTGTTTGGAAGTAGGTACAGAATAGATGTCAGCCGTAAGCCTAGGTAGCTCTAAGCTAAGGACATGTTCTGCACAGCTTTGTGGGCTGAAGGGCCTATATTGTGCTGTATGTTTTCTATGGTTCTATGTTACCTTTCCCTACAATTCAGGTCCCCATATCCCAGCAACATCCTTATAAATTTTCTCTGCACTCTTTTAAGCCTATTGATATTCTTCCTGTAGGCAGGTGACCAGAACTGCACACGATATTCAAAATTCACCTCAACAATACTTTATACAACCTCAACATAACATCCCAACTCCCAGAGTGCTCTGAGTTACGAAGGGCACTGTGCCAAAAGATCTCTTTACAACTCTATCTACTTATCACTTTCATGGAATTATGGATCTGGATTCCCAGATTCCCAGATCCCTTTGTTCTGCTGCACACCTTCTCACCCCACTGTTTACTAAGTCCTACCCTAGTTTGTTCTGTGAAAGTACGACATCTCACACTTGACTGCATTAAATTCCATCTGGCTTTTTTTCTGTCCATTTTTTAACGCTGGTCTAGATCACTGCAAGCTTTGAGAGCCTTCCTTACTGTCCACTATGTCCCCATTCTTGGTGGCATCCGTAAATTCGCTGATCCAGTGTACCACATTATCATCTAAACCAACAGACAGGGCCCTGATCACAGACACACTACTAGTTACAGGCCTCCAGTCAGATGCAACCATCTACTACCAATCTCTGACTTCTCCTGCTACGCCAATGCTAAATCCAATTTATTATTTCATTCTGAGTATCAAGTGACCTAACCTTCTGAATTATCCTCCCATGCAGTACTTTGTCAGAGGCCTTGTTGAAGTCTCTGTAGACTACAGACAACATCCATCACCTTTCTTTTAATCTTCCCCATAACCTCCTTGAAAAACTCAAAGTTTGGTTGGACACAACCTACTACGCAAAAAGCCAAGATAACTATCCTTTATCAGGACCTCTCTATCCAAATATCCTGTCCCTTACAATACCCTCTGATAATTTACCCACAAATGACATCAGAGTCACTAGCCTGCAATTTCCCAGCTTATACTTCGAACCTTTCTTGACCAACAGTGAGGACAAATGCAAGCCAGAAGATCAGCTCCTCACATTCTGCTCGAGTCACCTATCATTCATTAACATGATCACTGAATTTTACATTTTCAAGTAACCTACATTTGCATTACTTTCCCACTCTCACCAAGTTCTCCAACCTTCCCTTCTTTCCCTTATTACCAAGGCTGGTCCCATCTACCACACAACTATCAACCCGTTGTTCTACCTTGATTCATCTTTCCCATTCTCCCTGCCTCCATTGGCCCTTCATTCCTCCAGTCATCTAGTTCCACCTACCTCCCTCTTCTCCTCACTTTTATATGATGACTTTTTTCTCATTGCTCCCACCCCTAATCCAGCATCTTGACATACAATGTCAATCATCCCTTTTCTAGCCCCAAAGAGTTCTTTGAGCAGTACATTTTTGTTCCAGATTCCAGTACCTACAATCTCTTGTGCCTGTACTACTTGGTCCTGTTTATACCAGCTGCTGGCGCCAGATTACCAATCCACAAGATACCTGTGCCTGTTGGGCCCACCTTCCAAGGGCAGAAGCACAGGAAATTGCAGAAAACTGCAATTAAAATGAACTAGTCAGCCACTTACCTGAGCAAGAACACCTGGTTGAATCTGAATTGACTGTGCAGCTGGTGCCTGTGGTACGACAGGCACTGCATTCTCAACTCGAACAGAAAACCCAGAATGTTTTGCAGATGCTTGTAGCCCTATCAATAAAAATAGCATAATGCTTTCAGGTCATTTCAAAAATTGGCTTGTGGCAGAAGGCTGTTAAGAATCAACAATTTTATATTGATACTTTAACCAGGTACATCTCAGAGGTCTTACTAAGTGCCAGAACACAGCTGAATCTGGCACTTGAAAGGGTGCATATCTTTGAAAACTATTGTTACATACTTTTGAATCTCAAATCCAAATTATAGTATTCAAGCTGTTGAAATCTGTTCATCAGAGAGAGTACACAGGGAACTACAGACCAGAGACTCACTTCATAAAAGGAAAAATGCTAGCATCTGTAATTAAGACCATAAGATATAAGAGCAGAAGTAGGCCATTCGGCTCATTGAGTCTGCTCCAACATTAAAAAATGGGCTGATCCAATTCTTCCAGTCAGCCCCACTCCCCTGATTTCTCCCCATATCCTTTGATGCCCTGGCTAATCAAGAACATATCTATCTTTGCCTTAAATACACCCAATGACTTGGCCTCCTGCTTCTCTGAGATCCCCCCTCATTCTCCGGAACTCCAGGTAATATAGCCCAAGAGCTGCCAGACATGCCTCATACTGTAACCCTTTCATTCCTGGAATCATTCTCGTCAATCTTCTCTGAACCCTCTCCAATGTCAGTATATTCTTTCTAAAATAAGAAGCCCAAAACTGCACACAATACTCCAAGTATGGTCTCACGAGTGCCCTACGAAGCCTTAACATCACATGCTCTTATATTCTATACCTCTAGAAATGAATGCCAACATTGCATTCGCCTTCTTCACCATTGACTCAAGCTGGAGGTTAACCTTTAGGGTATCCTGCACAATGACTCCCAATCCTTTTGCATCTCTGCATTTTGAATTCTCTCCACATCTAAAAAGTAGACTGCCTGTTTACTTCTTCCATCAAAGTGCATGACCATACATTTCCAACACTGTATTTCATTAGCCACTTCTTTGCCCATTCCCCCCAGTTATCCAAGTCTCTCTGCAGGCTCTCCAATTCCTCAACACCACCCGCTCCTCCACCTACCTTTGTATCATCGGCAAATTTAACCACAAATCCATTAATCCCATAGTCCAAATTATTGACATACATCATAAAAAGCAGCAGTCCCAACACCAAACTCTGTGGAACTCCACTGGTAACCGGCAGCCAGCCAGAATAGGATCCCTTTATTCCTACTCTCTGTTTTAACGGAATTACTCCCTGTAATTCCATGGGCTCTTATCTTGCTAAGCAGCCTCATGTGCGGCACCTTGTCAAAGGCCTTCTGAAAATCCAAGTACACCACATCTACTACATCTCCTTTGTCTACCCTGTTCATAATTTCCTCAAAAAAATTGCAGTAGCTTAGTCAGGCAGGATTTTCCTTTCCGGAAACCATGCTGGCTTTGGCCTATCTTGTCACGTGCCTCCAGCTACTCTGTAATCTCTCCCCTAACAATCGATTCCAACAACTTCCCAACCACTGATGTCAGGCTAACGGGTCTATAGTTTCCTTTTTGCTTCCTCCCATCCTTTTTAAATAGTGGAGTAACATCTGCAAATTTCCAGTCATCTGGTAAAATGCCCGAATATATCTGCTCTTGAAAGATCATTGTTAATGCCTCCACAATCTCTCCAGCTACTTCCTTCAGAACCCAAGGGTGCATTCCATCAGGTCCAGGAGACTTATCCACCCCCAGACCATTAAGCTTCCTAAGCACCTTCTGAGTCGTAATTTTCACTGCACTTGACACTCTTGAATGTCCAGTATACAGCAGGTGTCTTCCACTGTGAAGACTGATGCAAAATACGCATTCAGTTCCTCTGCCATCTCTGCATCTCTGATTACAATATCTCCAGCATCATTTCCTATTGGTCTTATATCTACCTTCAACTCTTTTACCCTTCATATACTTAAAGATTTCAGTATCTTCTTTGATATTAGTCTCCAGTTTCCTTTCATAATTCATCTTTTCTTTCTTAATGACCTTCTTAGTTTCCTTCTGCAAGTTTTTAAAAGCTTCCCAATCCTCTATCTTCCCCACTAGCTCTGGCTTCCTTGTAAGCCCTCTCTTTTGCTTTTACTTTGGCTCTGACTTCACTTGTCAGCCACGGTAGTGCCCTTCTTCCCTTTGAAAATTTCTTCTTATTTGGAATATGTCTGTCTTGCACTTCCCTCATTTTTTGCAGAAACTCCAGCCATTGCTGCTCTGCTGTCCTTCCTGCTAGTGTCTCTTTCCAGTCAACCTTGGCCAGTTCCCCTCTCATGCCATTGTAATTTCCTTTATTCCACTGAAATATTGACACATTGGAACTTAGTTTCTCTTTCTCAAATTTCAAAGTGAGCTCTATCATATCGTGATCACTGTTCCCTAAGGCAGGGGTCCCCAACCTTTTTTGCACCACAAACCGGTTTAATATTGACAATATTCTTACGGAATGGCCAACCAGGTGGGGTTCAAGTAGTGTTAAATTCACCTCAACGTGTCTTTTACAGTTAGGGTTGCCAACTTGCTCACTCCCAAATAAGGAACAAATGTAGCATTCAAATCCTGACAAAGGGTCCCAGCCAGAAGCATCGACTGTACCTCTTCCTATAGACGCGTTCTCCAGCATTTTTTGTGGATGCTGACGAGACAGTTGTGCTTACCCTGAGAAAGACTACCATGACCATGAAGCCTTGCTCGGGCTCCTGTGTGCGCATGCGTGACGTTCAGATATGTGATGTGCGCATTCACGTACGTGCCAATTTTTTTCCCCCCACAAATCAGTTTTGGCTTAACCTTCCCGAGTACACTGTACATACATTATTTCTACTTTATATAGGCTGTGTATTTATCACATCATTAATGCTTTCACTATATGTTAGAATTATTTTAGGTTTTATGTGTTATTTGGTATGATTTGGTAGGTTATTTTTTGGGTCTGGGAACGCTCAAAAATTTTTTCCATATAAGTTAATGGTAATTGCTTCTTCGCTTTACGCTATTTCAGCACAAAAGGTTTCATAGGAACGCTCTACCTTAGTGGGGGAAATACGGGACAAGGTATGGGACAAACGAATTTAGCTCAATATATGGGATGTCCTGGCTAATATGGGACAGTTGGCAACCCTATGTTCAAGTTCAACAGTGCGTGACAGGGAATGAGGAAAGGTGCAGCTGACTTATATCGTTTCCTCACGGCCCAGTACCACATGCTCTGCCGGTCCACGGCCCGGTGGTTGGGGACCGCTGCCCAAGGGTTCTTTAACTTTAAGCTCTCTTATTACCTCCAGATCATTGCACAACACCCAATCCGGCACAGCTGATCCCCCAGTATGCTCAACAACAAGCTGTTCTAAAAAGCCTTCCCTTAGACATTCTACATATTCTCACTTGAGGTCCAGTACTGGCCTGATTTTGCCAATCCACTTTCATGTTAAAATCCCCAATGATTATCATGACACGTCTTTTCTATCCACATCCCGGCTGCTCTTTGGAGGCCTGTATACAACTGCCAATAGGGTCCTTTTACCATTGTCATTTCTTAACTCAACCCACAGGATAGGAAGGTGTAGAGTCTCTCTGTCATCCCTTTCTAATGACTTATTTCTTATATACAGGGCCACACGACCCACTATGCCTACTTAAGTGGTACCTGGACATATAATAAAGTAAAAAGTTCAACTAATAGCCATTCTTGTGATGTCAAATCTCCACTAACCCAGTAACTCTATCTTAAACGTCTGCTAGAAGATTAGATTGTGGCAATAAATTGTTAATGGACAATAAACAAGTCATTTAAAAGTTGGGAGGCTCCGACTAGTAGGGTGTTCCAGGTATCAGTGCTGAGGCTCCTAGTGTTGTATTCAGCATCAATGACTTGTTTGAAGAGACCAAGTACAACATACCCACAAGCTCCAGGCTGTGATGAGGTTGTATGGAGTCTCCAAAGAAAATAGGCCAAGATATAACAGATGAAACAATACTGAAAATGAGATCATCCACTTGGAAGTACAGTTGCAAGAAAACATTTGTGAACCCTTTGCAATTACCTGCTTTTCTGCATAATTACTCATGAAATGTGGTCTGATCTTCATCTAAGTTACCATGATAGACAAGCACAATCTGCCAAAACTAATAACATACAAACAATTGTACTACTTCTCATCAATAATGAGTACACCATTTAAACAATCAGTCTAGATACAAAAAAAGTACGTGAACCTCTGGGGTAATGCTTGCTCAAAAAATTTTGGAGTCAGGTGTTCTGATCAATGAGATGAGATTGCAGGTGTGCATTTAGAGGTGCCCTGCCCTATAAAAAGACACAAAGTCAGGTTACTGACAGAGCCTGCTCTTCTCAAGAAAGATCTGTTAATGTGCATCATGTCTCGATCAAAACAACTTTCAGAGGACCTTGGAGGAGGAAGAATTGTAGAGGTACATCAGGCTGGAAAAGGCTACAAAAACTTTCCTAAAAACCTGAGTGTTCATCAGTCTCCAGTAAGAGAAACGTCCACAAATGGAGAAACTCAGTACTGTTGCTACTCTCCCTAGGAGTGGGCATTCTACAAAGATCACACCAAAAGCACAACATTCAATGCTCAAGGAGGTGAAAAAGAACACAAGGGTAACAGCAAAAACCTTGCAGAAATCTCCAGAACTTGCTAAAGCCTCTGTTCAAGTGTCCACTATAAGAGAAACATGAAAAAGATTGGTGTTCCTGGAAGGACACCACAGCTCTCCGAAAAAAACAACAATAACAAACATTGCCGCACGATTCAAATTTGCAAGAGAGCACCTGGATGTTCCACATGGCTTCTGGGTCAATGTTCTGTGGACAGATGAGACAAACATTGCTCTTTTTCGCAGAAATACACACCACTATGTTTAGAGGAAAAGGAGCACTGCACACCAACCCCAAAACCTCATCCCAACTGTGAGGCACGCGAGAAGGAACATCATGGTTTGTGGCCGCTTTGCTGTCTCAAGGCCTGGACAGTTTGCAATCATTGAAGGAACAACAAATTCACAATTGTATCAAGACATTTTCAGGAGAATATCAGGGTTCATCATCTGAAGCTTAATAGAAGTTGGATGATACAACAAGACAATAATCCAAAATACAAAAGTAAATCAATAACAGAATGGTTTAAGAAGAAAATTTGTGGTTTGGAATGGCCAAATCATGGTCCAGACTTTCACCCAATTGAGAGTGCGTATGAAACTGGAACCGGAGGAGATAGCAGAGTTACTTAATGAATTACTTTGCTTCAGTATTCACAACGGAAAAGGAACTTGTCAATTGTAGGGATGACTTGCAGTGGGCTGAAAAGCTTGAGCATGTAGATATGAAGAAGTGGATGTGCTGGAGCTTTCAGAAAGCATCAAGTTGGATAAGTCACTGGGACCGGACAGGATATAAACCAGGCTACTGTGGGGAGTGAGGGAAGAGATTGTTGAGCCTCTGGCGATGATGTTTGCATCATCAATGACGGGAGAGGTTCCAGAAGATTGGAGGGTTGCGGATGTCGTTCCCTTATTCAAGAAAGGGAGTAGAGATAGCCCAGGAAATTATAGACCAGTGAGTCTTACTTCAGTGGTTGGTAAGTTGATGGAGAAGATCCTGAGAGGCAGGATTTATGAACATTTGGAGAGGCATAATATGATTATGAACAGTCAGCATGGCTTAGTCAAAGGCAGGTCGTGCCTTACGAGCCTGAATGAATTTTTGAGGATGTGACTAAACACATTGATGAAGGTAGAGCCATAGATGTAGTGTATATGGATTTCAGCAACGCATTTGATAAGGTACTCCATTGCAAGGCTTATTGAGAAAGTAAGGAAGCATGGGATCCAAGGAGTCATTGCTTTGTGGATCCAGGACTGGCTTGCCCACAAAGCAAAGAGTGGTTATAGATGGGTTATATTCTGCATGGACATTGGTGACCAGTGGTGTGTCTCAGGGATCTGTTCTGGGACTCCTACTCTTCGTGATTTTTATAAATAACCTGGATGAGGAAGTGGAGGGATGGGTTAGTAAATTTGCTGATGACACAAAGGTTGGGGGTGCTGTGGATAGTGTGGAGGGCTGTCAGAGTTTACAGCGGGACACTGATAGGATGCAAAACTGGGCTGAGAAGTGGCAGATAGAGTTCAACCTAGATAATTGTGAGGTGGTTTGTTTCGGTAGGTCAAATATGAAGGCAGAATATAGCAATAATGGTAAGACCCTGGTCAGACCCCACTTGGAGTACCGTGCTCAATTCTGGTCACCTCACTACAGGAAGGACATGGAAACCATAGAAAGGGTGCAGAAGAGATTTACAAGGACGTTGCCTGGATTGGGGAGCATGCCTTATGAGAATAGGTTGAGTGAACTCGGCCTTTTCTCCTTGGAGCGATGGAGGATGAGAGGTGACCTGAGAGAGGTGTACAAGATAATGAGAGGCACTGATCGTGTGGATAGTCAGAGGCTTTTTCCCAGGGCTGAAATGGCTAACACCAGAGATCGCAGTTTTAAGATGCTTGGAAGTAGGAAGTAGGTACAGAGGAGATGTCAGGGGTAATTTTTTTAAAAAAAACGCAGAGAGTGTTTTTTTTAATGCAGAGAGTGGTGAATGCGTGGAATGGGCTGCTGGCGGCGGCGGTGGTGGTGGAGGTGGAAACGATAGGGTCTTTTAAGAGACTCCTGGATAGGTACATGGAGCTTAGAAAAATAGAGGGCTATGCGTAAGCCTAAGTAGTTCTAAGGTAAGGACATGTTTGGCACAACTTTGTGGGCTGAAGGGCCTGTATTGTGCTGGAGGTTTTCTAAATTTCTGAGACGTTGCAGCATGACCTGAAGAGGGCTATTCATGCAAGAAATCCAAGAAATACTGATGAATGGAACAGTTTTGTATGGTCTAAAATTCCTCCTTGCCATTGGGCAAGTCTGATCAGCAGCTGCAGGAAATGTTTGGTGGAGGTTATTGCTGCCAAATGAGGTTCTACCAGTTCACATACTTTTTTCAGCCTGAACTGTGAACGATTAAACAATGTGTTCAACAAAGACAAGAAAACTCCAGCTGTTTGCATGTTAGTAGTTTAGCCAGGTTGTGCTTGTCTATTATTGTGACTTGGATGAAATTCAGATCACATTTTATGAGTAATTAATGCAGAAAATCAGGTAATTGCAAAGGGTTGACAAAACTTTTTTGCAACTGTATATTTAAATAGGGAAGTCATTGAAAAGTGATAGTGTTCAGAGGAACTCAGTTGTCCTTCTACACATCACTGAAATTAAAGATTAGCTTTATTTCTGATGTGCACATTGAAACATGCAGTGAAATGTGTTGTTTGCATCAAATCAGTGAGGATTATACTGGGGAAGCCTACAAGTGCCGCCATGTTCCCGGGACCAACATAGCATGCTCACAACTCACTAACCCCAAGTCTTAAAATGTGGGAAAAAATGCACAAAGTCACAGGGAGAAAGTACAAACTCCTTACAAACAGCTGCAGAAACAAAACCCTGATCGGTAATCACTGGCATTGTAAAGCGATTGCGCTAACTGCTATGCTACTGTACTGGGGAAATGGGCATTGGGAATGAGAATAAAACCACCGCACAAGGCTGGTAAAAATAAAAGTATTTTGATAGGTCTAACAGCAAGCTTATGCGATGTTCTCTACTATCAAATATGTTAAACATACAGAAATACCCGATTAAGAAAATAAGACATAACCATTTACAAGTTAATTAGGCTCAGTTCAAAAAATATAAATTATGTGCAATTAAAACAATATAACTTGTTTAATTTTTCTTAAACCACTCAGTAGCCCTAATCAGAAGAGTTGATACAAGTACCAAAATGGAAAGCAAACGGGCTTTGAAACAGAAAGCAATTTTTAAAGTAACTCAGGTTGGAATATCATGGGAAATCTTGCTTCATAAGGATTAATGCTGTGAGGACTGTTGTTCATTTACTGTACATGAATGATTTGAATTTGATTAATTGAAACTGAAATTTTAAGATACTATCTGATTGAGAAGAATTGTGACAGAATTCAGGGAAACATTAAACATAGGATCAAATATGAAACAGCAAATAAAGCACAGGAAAACAGAAAACAAAGTTTCACAGGATTCTTGTTTGTTCAGAAGAGAGAGAAAGGAGTCACTTACCTTGAAATGCTGGTGGACACACAATGAGGGCCTGCTGGAAAGGGTCAGCCTGTGCACAGAGCTGTGTTGTTCCAGCCTGCAGTGGCATGCTTGCTTGTGCAACACCCGCCACAGGAGCTGCTGGAGGCTGGTAGAGTGCAGATTGATAATTAAGCAGAGATACATCTGTACTGGACAGTGAAAGTGTTGCTGCTGTGGAGGTAGGAGCCAGAGTGTTGGCCTAAAAAAAAATTATAGACTTCAATGATTAAAGGTACATCAACATGAAGAATACAAACATGTTTCTTTTAAAGATGTAACAGAATAATAAAAGTAAAAAACTTTTCAAAATACAAATACTGTTTTTAGAACTAATTGACAATAACAAATCTGAAAGAGGAAATGAACTTTGAAATTATTGCCCTTTTAATATGGTGCAAAGCAATTAACTCCATGTTTTCCTATTGTTATTTGATAATGTTAATTCAAAACAATGCAAGATACAATTCAATTTGTTCCTAATGATTCCTTTTCATTGAAGGAAGCATACAAATGGTTTTTTTTGTGGTGCAGTTTCAAAACTGTGGATATTACTTGATTAATTCTGCAATGATATGATGCACTCTATTCTGTGTTATATTTTACAGATTAAAGTCAGAAAAAGTGTCTACTTATTACAGCAAAGAGTTTCTCCTTTTATCTTCTATCAATTACTCTTTAGATCAGAGGTTCCCAACCTTTTTTTATGCCATGGATCCTTGCCATTAACCGAGAGGTCCATGAACCCCAGGCTAGGAATCCACTTTAGATTCTTGTGTGTAATTGTCGGTTCCATGTCAGAGTGTGCCCGTGTCTATAATATCTACACCCTTGTACATCAGGAACAACATTATGCTTGCCTAAGTTCATTTTATTGGGAAAAATTACTGACAGAACTCTTTCTATTCCTTCAATGATCTTGTTATATGGTACAGAGGTGACGATAACCATTTGGTTCATACCTGATTGTGCATGGTGTTGAGTTGGTTGTTGAAGGCCATTGTCAAGTTTGTGCTTGTGTTTGGTGCAACATGTGCAATAAACGGGCTTTTATTCTGGTTTACAGTTTCATAGTTGTTGACTCGCCGTTTGCAAATCTCCATGTTTTGAAAGCAGGATTTCACACTGTAAGATAAGCAATTCAATGAAAAGATCAAATTTAAAAATAAACATGGCAGCTCACATTTCTGCTGAATAACCTGAGCACCTTTGTAATTGTTGTATTTACCTTTTCCAGTTAAGTAGTAAAAGAATCACAATAACTCAGTGAAAAAACATATAAAAATAATTAAGCTTACAGCCATTTTCTTTCAATAAATATCTGATGACAGGCTAATATGCTGATATCTCAGATTAATATGCTGAGAACAAATTAAGATCTCATGAGATGACATTTAGGTGTTATTTAGAATCCACATTTAGCTAAATATGGGTTTGCTCTTAGTTGATCTTTCATAATCAAAGAATAGAAGATACTTCCCTGCCTATTAACTCAGTGCACTAAAAAACTGCTTGCGTGTTTTTTTTTTAAAAGGCAAGTATTTGGAAACTGCACCAAGTGTTGGAATCCAGAGCATGACTCTAAAACAACATCAGTTCCCTAACTAGGAGCAGAATAACATCCATTTAAATAACCTTAAAAATTACAAAGAAAAAAAAACTCATTATTCATTAAAATTTGGCATAAAAGGAATTATTGATAGAAATAATCAAAACCTTAGTTGAGGTTATTGTAAACAATATCAAACAAGACAGACAGCATGGAATTAGATCTCAGGGATGTGGTGTAATGTGTTAGCAAATTTGGAAGGGATGAGGAGGGGGTGGATGGAAGAGGAAATATCAAAGTGACTTCCAGAACATGGGCCCATGGAACTAAAGGAATATATACTACTCAGAGCCAGAAAATTAGGTTTGAAAAAAAAACAAATTTAATCAGCACTGATAACAGGATCAGAACTGTGATTTAATGAGACCAGAAAGTAAAAGTGAAAAACAGCATTGATTTTCCTAGACAATACAGATTAACACGAACAGGGATGATGGATGAGTAGAACATGAGTAACACTAGTTATAAATATTATTAATGGAGGCAAATTAGGAGTACAACAGAATGATCAAGAGGTGGCTAAGGGATGTATCTGGTTTTCTGTAGGTGTAATTGAAATGGTGGAAAATGTCATATAATGCCCCAATTATATGAATTCCACATCTTCCTCAAAGGAGCATTAATGCACAAAACTATACAATTTTAAAAGCTTACTGATTGCTATGAGGAAAGTCAAGCAGATGCGTCATGGTAACAAATGGGTGATTCAAGGTTTTTAACGGATTAATCCTCTTGTCAGCATCTATTGTCAACATTTTCTTCAACAAATCAATATATTCCCTCCGATCTGCCTTCTCAACCAACATGTCTGTTCCCTCCAAATCATTTGGCATGTTCACCTGAAATTACAAGTCATTAAAAATAAATGAATTTACATTATTTAAGAGACACAGCAATACTGAACTCGTCCTTATTTGAAATAACCTAATCCATTTTTATCCAAAGTTACTATGGCACTTAAGTACTAAATCCGACCCAAACTTGAGCACAACCGAATTAACCTGCAGTCCATCAGGATAAACTGGAATACAAAATCAGTTAGCCAGTTCTACTCAAGGTACATTTCAAGCTGTGTTGTTGACAATTAAACACCAATATATGGTGTTACCAAAATGATAAAAGTATACTTACACGCATTTTGCAAAAATCAAGCTTGAAAACTAACCTAGATAATTAGAGTTTGTTCAATTCAACAATAAAGAAATTATTTAAGGAAAAGATCAGGTTCCTTATAAGGCTGTCTTCCAACCCTAACTGCCTTGATGAGCATTGAGAGGATCTATTTGGGCACAGCACTACACCACAAAGAAAGCACCGGATCATCTGACTGACAGTGCAGGTATTTACATTCTGGGTGGAGAGGAGCACATCAGTGGCATGGGTTGCCAAAATTCAGTCAGCAATAGTCTGATGGGCCAATCAACAACAGGATAGGCCCCTTGCTCCAAAACAATCTTCCCACTTATGCCTCAGCAGGCATCCCCTCCCATTCAACAATACATCTCCATTGGAATCTTCTGGATTACTAAATTGCATGAAGATCTAATTCAGCATAACTTCAGCTATTTCCACTCCTTGTCCAGTATGGGATTCTAGCTTGGCAGACATGGAGCATGGAAGTAAATTTTGTAGCAGTTGCATCAAAGAATTTTTTGGCTCAGATACTAGCCTCAAAGATGTATTACCATAGAACCATAGAAACTACAGCACAGAAACAGGCCCTTTGGCCCTTCTTGGCTGTGCCGAACCATTTTCTGCCTAGTCCCACTGACCTGCACACGGACCATATCCCTCCATACACCTCCCATCCATGTATCTGTCCAATTTATTCTTAAATATTAAAAAAGAACCCACATTTACCACCTCGTCTGGCAGCTCATTCCATACTCCCACTCTCTGTGTGAAGAAGCCCCCCCTAATGTTCCTTTTAAACTTTTCCCCCCTCACCCTTAACCCATGTCCTCTGGTTTTTTTCTCCCCTTGCCTCAGTGGAAAAAGCCTGCTTGCGTTCACTCTATCTATACCCATCATAATTTTATATACCTCTATCAAATCTCCCCTCATTCTTCTACGCTCCAGGGAATAAAGTCCTAACCTATTCAACCTTTCTCTGTAACTGAGTTTCTCAAGTCCCAGCAACATCCTTGTAAACCTTCTCTGCACTCTTTCAACCTTATTTATATCCTTCCTGTAATTTGGTGACCAAAACTGAACATAATACTCCAGATTCGGCCTCACCAATGCCTTATACAATCTCATCATAACATTCCAGCTCTTATACTCAATACTTCGATTAATAAAGGCCAATGTACCAAAAGCTCTCTTTACGACCCTATCTACCTGTGACGACACTTTTAGGGAATTTTGTATCTGTATTCCCAGATCCCTCTGTTCCACTGCACTCCTCAGTGCCTTACCATTAACCCTGTATGTTCTACGTTGGTTTGTCCTTCCAACGTGCAATACCTCACACTTGTATTGTGGCTAGTTTTAATATTTTACTGTATTTTTCTGAAACCACTTTTTCCAAATTCCATTTACATGCAGAATTCCAGAATGGACGCACTTCCCACAATGCATTTTTTGCTTCTACCCTCATACTGAGTCAGCAATGATTGCCATAGACAAATGCTTTGATGGTGATCACCCTAGGTTCCCAACATCTCTCTACCATGATTGACAGGGAAGCCGACTAATGTAGACTTTACCACTACAGAACATCAAGCCACATACTAGAATGCAAATCTATCACCATTCCATCATTATTGTTGAATCTAAACACGGGAATGATCTACCCAATAGGACTACCCTAGAGTAAATTGAGATAAGTTGTTCAACTTGGGCAAAAGCAGGGAATGTTACAGACGTAAAAATAAGGTCACTCTCCGGGGCAGCAAAAGCATTTTGTCCAAAACATACCACATTATCAAATATTACATTGTTTCAGAATCAGACCAGTTTCCAGGGAAAGGATGAAGTAATCAAAAAAAAACTATGGAATTGCACTTATAGTGGGAACTGAAGGCCATGGTTTTGGTCTTCTGCCTTTTCCTGATGAAAAGCCTGACCTCTGCTCCTGCCGAATTGGAAATAACAATCTAGAAGAGGGGATCAACGACCTAAAAGAGGGGATTGAGTGTAGTGTATCTAAGTTTGCTAATGATACTAAATGGAGTGGAAAAGCAAATTGTGCAGAAGATACAGAACATCTGCAGATAGATATAGATAGGCTAAGTGAATGGGCAAGGGGCTGGCAAATGGAGTACAATGTTGGCAAATACAAAGTCATCCACTTTGGAAGAGAAAATTAAAGAGCAGATTATTATTTAAATAGTAAAAAATTGCAGCATGATGCTGCGCAGAGGGACTTAGGTATGCTTGTGCATGAATCACAAAAGGTTGGTTTGCAGGTGCAACAGACTATCAAGGCGGCAAATGGAAAGTTGGCCTTCACTGCCAGAGGGATTGAATTTAAGAGCAGGGAGGTGATGCTGCAACTATATAGACACTGGTGAGGAGGCACCTGGAGTACTGCATACAGTTCTGGTCTCCTTACTTAAGGATATACTGGCTTTGGAGGCAGTGCGCCAAGTTGATTCCAGAGATGAGGGGTTAGACTTTGTGGAGAGATTGAGTTACATGGGACTGTACTTGCTGAATTTCAGAAGATGAGAAGAGATCTTATAGAAACATAAAATTATGAAAGGGATAGACAAGATAGAGGCAGGAAAGTTGTTTTCACTGGCAGGTGAGACTAGAACTAGGGGACAGAGCCTCAAGATTTAGGGCAGTAGATTTAGGATGGAGATAAGGAGGAACTGCTTTTCCCAGAGTGGTGAATCTGTGGAATTATCTGTCCAATGAAGAAAATCAAGTAGGAGATGAGCCCATTGCCAAATCAGCCAGGATCTTATTGAATGACGGAGTATGCTCAATGGACCAAATGGCCAACTCCAGCTTCTATTTCTTATGTTATGTCATGTAAATGGTTTCTTATTGACACATGTACTGAGGTACAGTAAAAAGCTCTTGTTGCATACTGCTCATATAGATCAATATTTCATTTCACAGTGTATTGAGGTAGTAAACGGTAAAACAGTAACAAAATGTAGAATAAATTGTAACAATGGGGTAGATTGCGAACTCAAGAGTCCAGGTGGAAAGCCACGGCTCAGTCTGATTGACCTTCATTGGTCTGGGACACCATATTCATCCACATTCCTTCAATGCTTTTCTCTCCTCTCTCCCCATACTCATCACACAAAGCAAAAATATTTTGCTTTTGAATTTTTAAAAAATCTATGTTCTATCAGTTTTAGGTAGGAATTAAAACACAGTTCAGTGCTTCTCTTGGCTGTCAGCGTTAGAAATTTTGTTACTGAGTAAATTCTTTGTGGGTACCACAGATTAAGACAAGGAAATATTTCAAAACTTTTATTACAATGTACTAACTCAGCTAATTTCTTTGTGCAATATTTTCTTAATAGCAAACAAATTGCAAATAAAGGAGGGAGGAGAAGATGGCGTTGTGACGCAGCACGTTCCGAATGAATATCGATATGTGTAACTAGGGGTGCCGTGCACAATCCAGATTTGATGAGGACAGCCCTGAAGCGCAGAGGAACATCTGGAGAAACTTCTGAAATGCCTGCTTCGCTGCCGCTGCTACTGTGCGATCGAGATCTCTGGAGACGAAGGCCTCAAATCTTCAGCTTTGCATATCGCCTGCTGCCGGGGCCGGGGTTGAAACGTTCTGCAGAGATGTTGTTCGGTGTCGAATAGGTGGTCGGAGGCTCGGAGTTTTTTGGGCGGACTCAGAGTCACACTGTGGTCGGATGCTTCCAGGATTGGCGGCACTGAAGGTTTACCGTCTGCGTGAGATGATGGGACTTTCGAGAGATTCTGAGACTTTTACTGTGCCATGGTCTGTTCTTATCAAATTACGGTATTGCTTTGCACTGTTGTAACTATATGTTATAATTATGTGGTTTTTGTTAGTTTTTAAGTCGGTTTATCATGTGTTTTCGTGATGGCAATCTGGAAAAACATTTATTTATCATTTCTTAATGCACGCATTACTAAATGACAATAAAAGGGGACTGCGTGTCCTCATCATCATAATCATTAGTCTTAAATTCCATCTATAAGACAAACACTTTACATCTTGCAGTAGGGCAATATTCCATCCTTACCTGAGCCATATCATCTAAACAGTTGAAAATATACTTTCTTGCTTCCTTTGATTTGATCCCCGTCTCTAACTCGTGTTCTTCCGGTGTCTAATTAGGAAAAAAAAGACATCTCCAGTTAAAACAGAAACTTACAAATAATGGAAGTTTGTTAAAGCACAGTAAAATATGGCGATTAAGTATGTGCTTTGCGCCAGACAATGTAGCTCCTACTCTAGAGTTGACAGTCACCAAATTATTTCTTCCCCAGAGGCCACAAAATCCAAATACAATCATGTTTGTACATTGGGAATGAACTGAAGTGAATTTGGGAAAGGTAAGTTATTGAAGTAGCAAGCAAAATAATGGCAAAAATATATCAAGCAACTAAGGTTGCGGAAATATAGGGAAAAAGTTTCAATGACACAAATAAAAGGAAGCAAATATGATCCAACTCCCATTGTGGAAATATGCTGCAGGGTGACTAAAGTTAGGAACTAATATTCCAGGTTGTTTTGATTTTTTGAAGTCGAGGTAAGAAGGAAGAGAGACTAGTGCAGCACTCTAAGGGAGATCAACACAGTGATGAGAAATGACCTCAGCTTCCTAGATCTTTATGCAGAACTAGAATCGCTTTGAATCCAGCCAAGAAATAGCAAAGTGGAAGAAAACAGGTTTGGAAGTTACTTATAAGCCACCAAATAGCGGCTATAATACTGGGGTTGACACAATTCATGAATAATACAGTAATCATAGAATATCTTAATTTATGTACAGACTGGACAAATCAAATTTGTGCTAATGAGGTCGAACTGGATTAATAGAATATAAACAAGATGCTTTTGATTAAATCAGGATAAAGGGAAGGTTTTTTTTAAAATAGATTTTGTTTTCTGCAATTTGAAATAGTTAATTGATAATCTTGTTGCTGAGGTGCCTTTGGGCAAGATGGACCATTAAGTGCTAGAATTTGTCATTGTTTAAAACTGGATGAACTATAGATCCAGGGGCTTAAATCCAGACAAAGGGAAGAAGGCCAGTTGTGGTTTATTCGATTCAATAAATTGAAAGGTTTGATGGTAGGCAGGCAATCGTTCGCATTTTAAAGAAATAGTGTGCAAGCTTCAAAAGGAAACCCTCTGAGGCACAAAACCACTATAGGCTGTGGCTGGAAAGAGAAATCAAACATAGCATTAAATCCAAGCGAAAAGAATGTAATGTTGCCAGAAATAATAGTATATTTGAAGACTGGGAGTATTTTAGAATTCAAAAGACAGAGGAATTGATGGGGCATAATAAAAATATAACAAAAATAAAAAGATGCTATAATACCTTTCACAGGTGCATAAAGAAGAGAATCACAGAGTGCCCTCTTCCAGACAGGAGGTTATGGTAAAAAAAAAAGAAATGGCAGAGATGAAACATTACTTCTGCCTTCATAGAAAACATAGATCTGCCTATTTTTTTTCAAGCTGGGGTTCCCAACCTTTTTTATGCCAAGGACCAATACCATTAAGCAAGGGGTCCATAGGTTGGGAACCCCTATATTAGAGAATCATACAAAATTCTGCAAAGGGTTGATAGGCTAGGTACAGAGATGATATTGCCCTGGTTGAAGAGCCAGGGATTAGGGGGCACAGATTCACTGGGTAACATTAAAAGGGCGATCAATCATTCAAGTTCCCAAAAAGAGCAGGGTGAGCTCCCTCAATGACTGTTGTCTGGTAGCACTCACATCTACTGTGATGAACTGCTTTAATGGGTTGGACATGGCTAGAATTAAGTCCTGCCTGAACAAGGATCTGGACCCACTGCAATTTGCATACTGTGCCACAACAGGTCTGAAACAGACGCAATCACAACCACAACAGGTCGAAAACAGACGCAATCACAATAGCTTTGGACTCACCAAGACAACAGCAATACCTACATCAAGCTGTTGTTTATTAATTTCAGTTCACTGATCAACACCATCATCCCCTCTCTACTGATAAACAAGCTTCAAAACTGTACCTCCCTTTGCAAATGAATTTTTGACTTCATTGGGAGACCACCATCAATGGAGGTTCATGTTTATAGACACTTCCTGACCCACTGAGTTCCTCTGGCATTTTACGTGCACATGAATGAAACAGATGAGCTGATCAAGTGATGTCACAACAACCATCTAGCACACAATTTGAAATTGATTGTGGACTTCAGAGACCTATCATATTGATGCAATTACGACAAAGACACACCAATGGCTATACTATATTAGAAATTTGAGATCTGGTATGTCACCAGAGACTCTGGCAAATTCCTCGATGCACCATGGAGAGCATTCTGACTGACCGCATCACCATCTAGGATGGCAACACCAATCACAGTATCTTAGATGCTTCAGAGGGTTGTAGTCTCAGCCAGCTCCATTATGGGCACAAGCCTCCCCACCATTGAGGACATCTTCAAAAGACAGTGCTTCAAGAAGGTGGCATCCATCATTAGGGACTCACCACCTGGAACATGCCACTTCTCATTACCACCATCAGGGAGGTGGTACGGGAGCCTGAAGACCCACACTCAATAATTTAGGAAAAATTTCTTCCCCTCTGCCAGATTTCTGAACATTCCATGAACACTCACTCTTCCTTTTATGCACTATTTAATTTTATTGTTACTAATTGTAATATGTTATGCCTCCATTGCACTGCTACACAAATTTCATGACTAATGTCAGTGACAGTGAACCCAGTTCTGAGAATTAGGCCATGAAGGCCTGAGATAAGGAGAAATTTCTTCAGCCAGAAGAAATACTTTTAAATTTTCTACCCCATAAGGCTGTGAATAATCAGTCTTGGATTCATTCAAAGCAGAGATCAATAGATTTATAGTCACACAGAAATATAGTTAGAGAGACAGGCCCTTCAGCCTAGAGCTGATACTGATAATCAACCATTCTTTTGCACTAATTCTACATTAATCACTTTTTCTTTCCCTATTCTCTAGATTGCCTCTTTGCAATCTACCACATACCTACACGCTACAGATAATTTACAAAGGCCAATTAACTTACCAAATGATGATTTGAAAATGAAGCATCTGAAGGACGCACACATGGCCACAGGGAGAATGTGCAAACTTCACACAGAGTACCCGAAAGTGGGACTGAATCTGGATCTCTGAATATTAAGGGAGTAATGAGATATAGAAAGTGTTGCAAAATGGCAGAACATATCGATAAGGCCAGTTGGCCTAATCCTGCTCCTAATTTTTTATGTTTAAGCCTGATTACTCACCTTAGCCCATTTTTCCTGCGTTTCCCACACATCCCTGAATTCCCTTAATATCCAGAAATCTGTCCATCTCTGCTTCGAATGAATTCAACAACCAAACTCCACAGCACACTAAGGTAAAACATTCCACAGATTCACCATCTTGATTGCAGAAGTTTCTCATCTCAGTCCCTGATGCTCTGCTCCTTACTCTGAGATCGTGGTTAAGCCTCGTCAACCAGAGGAAAATATCTCCTTGGCCAGATGTTCCCAACCTTTATGCCATGGACCCCCGGGTTGGGAACCCTTGCTACTGGACCTCAGTTTGTCAAGCATTATGAGGTTGAAGTTTTCCCATTCTACTCAACTATAGAGAATGCAAACTTGCCTGCACAACCTCGCCACCCACAGCAAAGCCACCATTCCCGCAACCAGTCTGGCATGTCTTTGTTGCACTTCTAATGTCAAGTATATTCTTTTTCTATGCAAACAGACCAAAATTACACAACTCGTCAGGTATGGTCTTCAGGTGTTATATAATTGCAGTGAGGCATGTTTACTCCTGCAGTTAAAACCTTTCATTATCAAGGACAACATACCATTTGCCATCCTAATTGCTTGCTGTCTCTGCACATTAGTTTTCAGTGATTTATCCAAAGAAACTCAGGTCTCAGCATTTTCAATGACACCTACTACACACTTTCCTATTTTGTTTTTCAAAGTCACTGAGCTTACATTTTTTCCCCACAGTGTATCCGTGTCACATTCTTACACATTCTCACCCATACACTTAACTTGTCCATATCCTCCACTAGCCTCATGCCATTCTCCACTCTCCTCGCAATTCACATAATCAGTGTGGTTGCAAATATTACAATTGGTGCCTTTATCAAATTACTAACATCAATTGTTAATATCAAGCCCTAAGCCCCACCCGTGCTGTTCCCCAGTCATCATAATCTACCGACTCCAAAACAAAAACACATCTTTTTGCACACTATTAATGAATTCTCTATCTATGGCTATATAGATAGGGTGAACGGTGAAATATTCATGGGGAATCTGAAGGTAAGCTTCTTCAATTAGAGGGTAGTACAGGTATACAAGCTTCAAGCAGAAGTGGTAGACAGTTTCAATTGGAACATTAAATTTGGAGGGATATATTCCAGTGCAGGTAGTTTGGACTGGGCAGAAGATCAGGTCAGCATGGTGGATGGGCCAAAAGATCTATGAAATTATTTCTCACTAATAGATCATTTTTAATATGAAGGTATATTAATAAAAAAACTTAAGAATTAACAAATAGTGAATAAATTATAATGGGATAGAAAATAGAATCCAAAGATTTTTAATAAATACTTGCGCAAATTTAAAGGGCTAATTGTCTACTGATTCTATCATTTCTTATATTCTTAATAGAAAGAAGACGCACATGTTGTCAAATTCAAATTATCCAAATATAATTCAAAATGTATTTGGCTCTGCACTTGGGCAAAATGTTATCTAGTACAGCATGTGAAGGACAAAGTAGGTACAATAGTGTACAAATCATTTTGGATCAATGAAATAGAAACACAGGAAACCATCATACGTTTCCAATATTACAAATAAAAGGGAGAAGATGCTGCTTAAACTCATCGGTACAAAGTCTCTTCACATCAAGGAACCCAGCAGTATGGTTTTAGTGGCAGAAATCCCATCCCCCAAGTCACCCCAATTACATATGACAGCCATCAAAGCTGAAAAGCCCAGTATACATGGCAGTGCACAATTAGATTTTGAAGCATCTGACATTCATTAAAAAGCTACTTAAGTGTAAAAATTTTTAAATGTAAAATTACTCAAATACAAATAATTTAGCACAAAATTTTAAATATGCATCTTTGCCCTACCAACAACAATGAAAGTAATGGTCCTGAATACTGCACTAGTTCTAACTTGGCATAGGACTCAAAGAATTTAGAATTAGTGTCCTACTGCACAGGAACATGCCTTTTCGCCCACCGAATCCATAGCAATAATAATCCATTTACACTAACCCATTTTATTCTCCCCACATACCTATCAACTCCCTTCAGATACTCATCCACACATTAGATCCAATTTACAGTGGTCAATTAACCTATCAACCTGCACATGTTAGGGTGTTTATGAACACATGGGCAACACTAATGGTCAGTATTCAACCAGGGTCACTGGAAGTAAAGCTGCACATCTACGAACTGTACAATTACATAATGCTGGGGAAATCCCATGAATACTGGACTTTGTCACTGCACTCAATGTGGCATTCTGAAGTTTCAAAAACCTAGAATGCCAAATCTCACTATAGTTTTAAAAGCCAAGCTTGTTTATTTGCCAAGACGTATGTAACCATTCTTATTCCTGTCTTACTGTGCAAAGATTACATTTTTTTCAGTCGTGAATCTTGCAGGCAACAGACACTAGAAGTAGTTAATCCAGTGCTATGGGACCATGAAATTAACATAAATTTTGATCAATATCAGAGCTAACCAAAACTACAAGAAAATAAGAGAATTATATTATTATGTACCTTTGCTAGCAAACACAGAAGTTCAATAACTTTTCCCAGAAGTGCATCAGCTAAAAAGTTGAGAATTTAGCATAGGTAATACTGGAAATTCTCCAACATGGATACTCTGATACATCTGGCATTCTTTTGCCATACTATTCCAACAGGAATATGGTTAAATGCCAAGTCATTTAGACTCCACCTATACCTGACAATCCTGTTTTGAAAAGTGCAAGCTATTTTTCTCTTCAGTATTAGTCACCATAAATATTAAAAGTTCATAGTTGAAATCTGCAATTTAGTTGCAAATGCAAAGCAAGGAAGCTCTTCCCAAATCTCAGGGTAACATAGAAAATGGCTCCAGCTGGAAGCAATCTACACTTAATTCTTCAGATACGCAGACATCCCACCCTGCAAAAACTCATTTCAGGGAGGCAGCACCGTCAATTTGCGGGAGACTCCTGGAACTTCCAGGAGAGGTGGGATGTCTGCAATAGTGTAGCTCCTTAGCAGCTAGCCAGCTAGTTTAAATAATGTTAGCTATGCTAATGAACGAATGACACCTGTTAAACTCACCTCAACATGTCATTTACAGTCTTAACCCACGATGGGTCACTGTTGCAAATAGTGCAGCGAGCAACACTGTCATTATGTTTGACCCCTATTAGGCAGGGGTAAACTTTAGGGTAGTCTGGGGTGACGTACGTTTTATATTGTCTTTTTTTGGAACACTCTCGCGCTTGCCTTCTTGCTCTTGCGCTCGCTCTTTCTCACACGTTCTCTCACGCTCGTTCTCAAAAGATCAATTTCCGGGACATTGTATATAATTTGCCGGCATCAGGGAGTCACTATTAATATGCGGGAGACTCCCGGAATTTCCAGGAGAGGTGGGATGTCTGGATACGGAATCTAGAGCTTTAAATTCAATTGCATCTGCGCCTGTGCATCAAACCAGCTGTAAAATGCAGGAAATACCAGGTGAACTGCAGCAAGTTGTCATGTATGACAAGAGTGTTCTCTTTTCTGGAGATAAAGAAATGTGCTTTGAAGAAATACGAGCTCAGAAGCACATTGCACAAAGCCAACAGAAAGAACAAGAGGAATGGAAGGAGATGTTCAATAGCACCAAGTCTGATGAGATAAGATCACTGGAGCAGAAACTTGAACAATTGAAAATGCAGCTGAAGTTAACTCAGGAGCAGGAAATACTGCAGATCTCATCTCAAAATGCCTTGGAGTTGGCAACTACACCTTCACCATTACCCACTAAGTCTAATAGACAATCCATAAAAGCAATTTTAAAAGAAGCAAATATAATTTACAAGAGTAATTTTATCACCCTTGCAGAGTTTTTTGTAAAATACACGATTAACCTTAAGTTTCCACAATGGATATCCTGAATCCGGATCTCTGTTAAAAAACCTTGTGGTCTTCGTTCCTGCACTTAGCAAGTACTCAGTAGGTGAACCTTGTGTTTGGGAAATGTAGCGAATCTGAAAGAAAGTACAGAAAAAAAAAGCAAAGATGAATGCTTCTTCCAAATGGAAAATTTTACACTAAATGTTGGAAAAAGTCATTCACATGGAAAAACCCATCCTCACACATCCCTCCCACCCTGCAACCAAATCTCCACCCACAAAGTTTAAACACCACTACTGAGTTCAGCGTACACCAACTGTACAAACAAAACTATTTGGAAACTTGCATTAACACAGAAGGGCCTTTGCTCTCACAATAATTAAGATTAATTTAATCAGGTCACTTCATTTAAAATAGTTTGAACAGCATCAGAAAAACAAACTTGCATTTATAATCTTATTTCCCTGTGGTCAGCCCATTACAGTTGAGAAGAATGGAAGTAAAATACAGTGGAATCTGGTTAATTGAGACAGACTGGCATCAGTACATATTGGCCCAATTAAGTGACTGCTTCAATTAGCCGAAGTTTCATGGAAATAGTTTAAAAGATATATAAAAAAAATAAACTACCATTTAACTGAGTAATAAATTGGGTATACTTAAGTGAAATACAGAACAAATTAGAACAGTATCAATACAACCACAGTATTATAAAACTATTTGTTCCTAAATATTATTGATAGAGGAATTCATCCAGCCTACACATTCTTTTGATTGACTGTGTAGCCCCCCTGGCAAGCCTCAGGGTCGCTCAGCTTGCTGTCATCTAGGGAAACAGCCCTCGGCCCCACCAATCTGGGTAATCAGTTTGTGTGGATGCTGTGTGATGTACCCCACCCCACCAAATAACAGACAATACACCAGATACAATTAAATGAATTATAGTTTATAGATATTACTGGAACTATATAATTAATAGAGATAAAATATAAAAGGAAGATAAAAGGCGCCACACTTATCAAAGTTCAATCTCTTCGTGCACAAGCAGTTGGAGCTCGGGACCTTCCTTCTTCACCCTGCAATCCCCTCGGACCACCTCGACCTGCTGCCTGGGACCAACAACGGTGGTCGACCAGACGCTCCACATGAGTCCATCTCCGTCTCCTCGCCGAACCCCCTGGACCTCGGACTCCTGATTGGGGTCCGACCCCGTTAGCCGACTCACAGCACCTTGTCCATTCTCTCTCTGTCTCGCGCACGCGCCTTCTGCCCCACACATCACAATAACTTAGACACACTAGAAAGAATAACATCTATCCCAATTGGTTCATTCGCTCTATTATCACTAATCTAACCCAAACAAACTGCTAGCGCCAGAACTTTCTCAGCATTTAACATAACAAAAGAAGCCATCTCAAGTATAACAGAGAAGCCATTTTAATTAGCCTATGCAGTAACATAAAAGAAGAAACCCCTTACAACTGTATATGAACAAACTCAGTGGAGATAACTTGTGTAGATAATGGACTGCCTTCATACAATGCTATCAACATTTGCATCCTCCGAATCAGCGGTCCCCAACCACCGGGCTGCAGACCAGAACTGGGCCACAAAGCATGTGCTACCGGGACGTGAGGAAACGATGCAAGTCAGCTGCACCTTTCCTCATTCCCTGGAGTCACACGCTGTTGAACTCAAACATAGGGTTGCCAATTGTCCTGTATTTGCGGGGACATCCCGTATATTGGGCTAAATTGGTTTGTCCCGTATTTCGCCCACTGAAGTACAGCGTTCCTATGAAACCTTTCGTGCCGAAATGGCGTGAAGCGAAGAAGCAATTACCATTAAACTATATGGGAAAATTTTTTGAGCATTCCCAGACCCAAAAAATAACCTAACAAATCATATCAAATAACACATAAAACCAAAAATAAATAACACTAACATATAGTAAAAGCAGGAATGATATGATAAATACACAGCCTAAATAAAGTAGAAATAATGTATGTACAGTATAGTCGGGAAGATGAAGGCAAAACCGATTGGTGGGGAAAAATTTAGCACGTACGTGCATGCGCACATCATATGTGCCTGTCACGCATGCGCACACAGGTGCCCGCGCAAGGCTTTATGGTCATGGTAGTCTTTCCTGGGGTAAAGTGTCCCGGGATTTGACTGCTACTTTTGTCCCTTATTTGGGAGTGAGAAAGTTGGCAACCCTAACTGTAAAAGACATGTTGAGGTGAGTTTAACCCTACTTGAACACCGTCCCCCCCCCCCCCCACCGGTCTGCAAGAATATTGTCACTATTAAATCGGTCCGCAGTGCAAAAAGGTTGGGCATCCCTGCTCCAAATGTCCTGTTTCATTGCATCATCAAGATGATTGTCAATACCTTCAAATTCTTCGTAGTTCCTAACTTGAAGTAGTGAAATTGTTTCATTTTCATTTGGCCACTTCTGGCTTCTCCATGCCTGAATGCTTGAAACCAATGAGGAAAACAGTTCTGAATTCTCTTACTGCTCATTTCTTGCCAACTATCAGTGACAAAAATCACTGCTTTATGAACATAAGCACATACTATTTAACTGTTCACTCTAAGCATGGTGCAGTGTCTAAAAGTAAAACAAGCGTTCACGCCTGATGCTAGTTAGAAACTGTTCGGCAACAATCTCCTGCCCCAATTAAGCGGCAGAGTGTCCCAATAAACAGAGGGAATCCCAGCTATTTTCACAGTTAGTTTTTGTTCTTTAAGAGTCATCCCAAATAAGCAGTTGCTCCAATTAACCAGAATCCACTGTACTGCACATTTGTGGATAATATACTACAAACAGTAACAAGGAAGTCCAAGGTTACTTCTTTCTATTGAAGAAAAAGGACAAATACTGGAAAAACAGCAGAAATAAAAACAGAATTTTATATTTGCACCTTTCCATAACGATCATTTAGTTTCTGCTGGGTAACAGATTCTGAAAGAACAAAGTCCAGCTGGCCCTGTAACAATCTCACATCAGTGTATTGTCCAACTAGGAATGTATCTGATAGACTGGTCAAACAGATGTCTGACATAATTAATCAACTGAACTGTAATCATTAGCAACACTCCAGAATCAAGTCTCCACCCTATGGGTACATCCTGCTCAATTAATAAGGTAGACACATCCAAAGAAAGCAATACAGTTGGTTGTGAAGGGTCCTGCTGTCCTTAAATATTAACTCGAGACTTGTGTCACGTCATCAAGCTAAATGTAGACCACAAATTCTCCTGCTGATCATCAGTTATCTGTCTTGAGCTGATAAGCTTCTTCTTGCATATTAAGCCCCATTCTGATGGAGAACTAAGCAGCTAAGCCACAGAATGTACTCAACCTTCTAAAACTAGAATGGACTTGGAGGAAAAGGCAAATGTAGCTGGATATAGGAAGTCTAACAGGCGCATCTTTTTAATGACGAATGCATAATATTCTCAAACTTGTCGCTAGACAAGCATGAGAGTATAAGGGGAAAGGAACTCAACAGAATTGATCTTGAAGGGAACTAGCTTAAAATTACCTATGCCCTTATAGATCATGCATCACTATATATTTTAAAACTATTTGCAGTTGTTTAGCCACAAATAGCTATGGAAAACAATTGCATCAGAGTGGTCAGATTTATGTTCCCTTGACAAATTATATCTGAGAGCTCGTAGTTTTGCTTACCAAAATTGAAGATCAAGAAGTGGAATTATATAGTTGGGAAAGAAAGTATTTATTTATTTTAAATGTGAGTGGGGAGGAGGGAAGCAACTGAATGCTTTGAGATATTTGCCTTGAAATGTACTTGGGGTATTTAAGGTAGTGTCAAAATAAGGAATTATCTGTTTAGCAGAGGCAAGGAAGAAAATGCAGTTGTTATTTAATATATTCAAGGATGACACATGTAGATTTTTTAAATAGTGGCACTAGTAATAGGAAACAAAAATAAAATACATAAAAAAATTGCAGTCACAATGTTAGGACATATTCCTGTTCATATTTCTTCAGATCTAAAAAGTTAACTGGAGGTTATACACATTCCTTTACTAATAATAATTGATGCACATAACAGAAATAGCTATCAGTGTTTAATGCTAAGTTACTGTAGTAAAACGACGATCAGTCACAATCTTAGAACCCACTCCTGCTTCTGTTTCTTATGACCTTAATACTTAAAACATTATATGGAATCATCTACTAATTAATTTGTAATTCATTAACACATAACAAAACTAATAACCATCTGTGCTTCACATCATATAGTTTGACATCAATAAATGTACCCATCAGTTGTTTTAAGCAAATTAACTGGAACAAAAGCAAACCCATTGCCAAATTCATACACACATACTGGGTGAGTATCAGAAAACTACCTAATCTTTCTTTTTGACACAAGATTTCTATGCATTTCCTAAGCAGCTCATTATAGTGATCTTTGTAAAAAGATAAAGCCACAGCTTTAGTACATCTTAGTTTTAATTTATAAAATTTTCCACATCTCAGAATTTTCAAGTCAAATTTTATTGATCAACTGGAACCAACAGCAAAATTGTCAACCTTAGTATAATTTCTTCTAAGTGCTGTGAAATGAAGTCCATCAAGAGTCATTAGACCATAAGAAATAGGAGCGCAATTAGGCCATTTGTCCCACCGAATCTTCTCCGACATCCCATGACCGATTCAATTCCCTCTCAACCCATTCTCCTGCCTTCTCCCCATAGTCTTTGACACCTTTACCAATCATTAAAAAAATGTTAAAAACAGAAGTACAGCTTAGTCAGTAAACCTCCAGGCGGAGCTTTTCTCTGAGCTATGTTTTTAAGCTGATACATGTCAACTAAACATTAAGACGTAGTATACTGGGATTCTAAGGAGATTAGAACACTAATATAATTAGGTAACAATAAGGTAACTAATTCAATAGGTAACAGGTCATATGGTTAGAGGGTCTCATTTCAATTCCACTTCTATACCGGGTCATCTAATCTCCATAGTAGCAGCAAAGTAGTTGTAACATTCTCACATTACTGAGGGATAACATCATAATATCTATTTTCAGCTGTTTTGGAAGCACAACTACATTTTTCAAAAATTGTTACCCAAGAAAAACATTTTTAAAAGCAGCCATTTATTCAAATTAAAGATAGTCTGACCAAAGCTTAAGAGGATCTTTAATATAAAAAAAGCATGAATTTCCCAAATTTAATGATTAAACATCTAATCACCTCAGTGAGCTACCTACTTCTCTAGTTGATATTTCAGCTGTAATAATCGTAAAGACCAGTTTCCTCAACATTTACAATTATATACCATGTCAAAGTCTGCAAATCAAAGAAATTCTAAACTTTCATAAAAATAACAAACTACATATTAATTCACAAAATAAAAGCTGTTCCTTTATCAGTCAAACCACAAAAATCTTCACAAGCTTCCAGATGCATGCCACTGTAACTCTTTCTATTCCCACTGTCCTGCTTTGACCTCCGGCACTCTGTCCCAGCAAAATTCAATTTAGTCATAGAATAGCATTTTATCTTTTAGCAAAGAACGTTACTGCCTTCAGGATGTGATATAAAGCTCTATGGTTTCACATCACCAGCCTTGCTGGCTTACGCAAGAACTGACTAGCTATGATAGAGAGTCAAATCTATATCATTAAATTTGCTTTTCTTCTCCCCAGACGCTGCCTAACCTGTTGAATATTCATAGCTTTCTCCATTTCATTTCAGAAATTCAGTATCTGCAGTTTCTTCTTTTGATATTCATGTAAATGTTGTGATCCAGTGGTGTCCATGACCTATGTACATACTCAATATTATAGCTCCTGCACAACTCAAATGGTTATAGACCAAACCTGTTTCAGCACTCTGCCCCATTTATATTCATCTATTTTATCTCTCCTCTAGACAGACCAGCTGTTACTCACCATCCTTCAACCTCTCTTAGCCAGCACCACTGCAACCTGCAGTAAAACTTTTTTCGTCTCTCCCCAAACATATTCGCTTTAATCTCATCATCCTCCCCACTTCTCTGCAACATGCTCTATTTCTTTTTTTTCCTCTATGTTTTGATGAAAGACTGTCAACCTGGAGCATTAATACTATTTCTCTCCATACAGATACTGCCTGACAAATCAGAATTTCCAGTTTTTTCCTTTCCAATTTCAAATTAAGATTTTCAATTTTTCCATTACAGGCGTCCCCCGCTTTTCGAATGTTCACTTTATGAAACCTCACTGTTACGAAAGACCTACATTAGTACCCTGTTTTCGCTTTCAGAAGGTGTTTTCACTGTTATGAAAAAAAAAGCAGCGCACGAAAAAATCAGCGTGCAATAAAAGGCAGCGCACACCCCGAGCAGCCGCTCTCCCCCAGATTCCCGCCGGCATTGCTTAAACACTAGCCTGTGAGCAGCCATTTGCAAGATGAGTTCTAAGGTATCTGAAAAGCCTGAAAGAGCTCTTAAGGGTGTTACACTTAGCGTAAAACTAGACATAATTAAGCATTTCGATCGTGGTGAACGAAGGAAGGATAACGTGAATGTGGCTTGTGGAAGTTGACAAACATGATGTTGAAGAGGTTTTGGCATCCCATCACCAAGAACTGACAGATGAAGAGCTGATGCAATTGGAAGAAAAAAGGATAACAATCAAAACCAAATGAGTAATAATAAAGTACGACTTCAATTTTGAAAGGGTACGTAGGTTTAGGGGATATTTGCAGGATGGTTTGAGTCCTTACAAAGAACTGTGTGATAGAAAAATGCGCGAGCCTCAGCAGTCAAGCAAGCCTTCCACATCAGCCACAGCAGACGACGAACCTCAACCTTCGACATCGAGGCAGGCAGAGATAGAAGAAGATGACCTGCCTGCCCTAAAGGAAACAGACGACGACGAGATGACACCCTAGTGTCCCACCACCCCAACCCCCAGGCCACGGACAGATACTGATTCGCGGAGAATGCAACTGTAGCCGGGAGGCACACAGCACATCTTTAAGAAAAAAGCCGAAATAAACGTTCTAATTAATTAGGTGCCGCCGACACGTAATTGTCGGCCCAGATCAGAGACAAAGCAATCGGAAATCAGCACTGATCTGGGCCAACAATTACGTGTCCAGCGGCACCTAATTAATTAGCTTGTTTATTTCAGCTTTTTTCTTAAAGATGTGCTGCGTGCCTCCCGGCTACCGCTGCATTCCTGCAAGCTTCACGGCAATGTATCACTTGGTGGCCTGGAGGGTGGGGGCCACTGCACCATCCCAACCTGCGACGACTCAGTCTAACACACCATGTGCTCAGCAAGCTGTCTTCCCGATTCCCGTAAGTGATACTACACTGTACATACATGATTTCTACTTTATATTGGCTGTGTAGTTTTATGTGTTATTTGGTATGATTTGGCAGCTTCATAGCTTAAAGGTTACTGGAGAGAGTGTTCTTGCCAACAGTGTTTGCGTGAGATTTTCTGCCGACGGTGCTTGCGTGAGATTTTCGCTACGGAGAACAGTTCAGCAATGAGTGTGGAAAAGTACTTCTACTTTGTATAGGCTGTGTATTTATCATATCATTCCTGCTTTTACTATATGTTACTGTTATTTTAGATTTTGTGTGTTATTTGGCATGATTTGGTAGGTTATTTTTGGGTCTGCGAACGCTCACAAAACTTTCCCATATAAATAAATGATAATTGCTTCTTCGCTTTATGACATTTCGGCTTATGAACCGTTTCACAGGAATGCTCTATCTTCGGATGGCGGGGGGAACCTGTATAATTCAAGCCTCAATTTCTTCAGTAATTTCAAATGATCCCTCACACCTAACTTGTTTCTCATTGATTCATCTCACCCTACACTCTCCACCTTCAACATATTTCTCTGTAGTGTACCCCCGGCTCTTTTCCCTGCATCTTAAAACTTCATCTCTAAACTTCATCTTTTCTGATGATATACAAATCAAATTACAAATTCTGTCTGACCTGCTAAGAATTTCTAGAACAGTTTTTAAATATTGATGGTTTTGTTTTAGAAAGGGAGGTTTTTGCAGTTAGATGCAGTACAGATCTTCAAAACTTCTGTTGCTGCCCTGCAGATCTATGAAACCACAGTGTGCATTAACTTGCATTACCTGCAACCGTTAATACAATATGGCATTATTACAGTCAGCCCTCCATATCAGCGGGTTCCACATCCGCGGATCGGGAAAACCCGGAAGTTCTCTCTCCAGCACTCGTTGCTTGAGCATTGTTCGCCTCGCGTCCCGCTCGGTCGCTACTTGTGTTGTGTGCGCCCTTTATTTCTGTGAAAAAATGGCTCCTAAAAAGCAATTAACCAACCGCGGATCGAAAATACTGTACAAGTATCCCCCGCTATCCGAAAGTAGAGAGTTCCTATGAAACCTTTCATAAGCCGAAATGGCATAAAGCGAAGCAATTACCATTTATTTATATGGGAAAAATTTTTTGAGCGTTCCCAGACCCAAAAAATAACCTACCAAATCATACTAAATAACACATAAAACCTAAAATAACGCTAACATATAGAAAAGCAGGAATGATATGCTACTAGCAGAACCAATAATAACATCAGCAGCTTTCAAGATTCTTTCTCTCTGCGTGTAAATAGTACGAATAGTGGACGCAAGCAAGTTCAACACAAGTACAATGTCTTTATTTCATTCACCACGATCGAAACACTTAATTACGTCCAGTTTTACAGTAAACGTAACACCCTTACAAACTCTCTTAGGCTTTTCTGATACCTTAGGGCTCATCTTACTAACGGATGCACAAAATAAATCGAGATAAAGCACTCTTGCTGCTCGGGGTGCGCGCTGCCTCTACAAACAGCTCGCTGCAAAACGAACGCTGAACACTACTTTCGCTTTTCGTAACACCCTTACGAGCTCTCTTAGGCTTTTATATAAGGGACTTGAGCATCTGCGAATTTTGGTATCCGCAGGGGGTCCTGGAACCAATCCCCGCGGATACGGAGGGCCAACTGTATTTAATCCTGGTGAAAAATCATGATTTCTTTCTGCAAGAAATGTGGCAAACATGGTATGCCATTAGAACGGCAGCTCATGGTATACTTTGTTAAACATTGTGCTTAATAGTAGATCAGCTGATGAAAAGCTACAAATAGGAATTTGAAAAAGCTCTGCATTTTCTAAAATTATGTAAAATATCCTCAATTTAAGAATGTTTCACACACAAGGTAAACAGCATTCCACAAGTACGTCACCTCCAGATGGTGCTGCAAGCATAACACTACACAATATGGAAAAGGCAACAAAAAAAATCGTAACAACTTCAGAGTTATTAGAACAAGGTGAAACAATGAAGGTGCAACCTCAGGGGACATTGTAATTGTACAAAATGCCACATCTTTATGAAAAATAGATAGCATTATAAGGTACTTATGAACAAAAATAGCCAAAGGCAAGCCTTCTCATATGAATTTATATGATTCAGCAGAAAAACACTCAATTTGCAGGTTCTCTGTGACTTTGCATACCTGATCATACTCCGATGCACCTGGATACAATGGCCATCCCAGAAACATCTCTGCAATAACGCAACCTAGAGACCACATGTCAATAGCTTCACAGAATCGTAGCCCAAGGATGATTTCAGGAGCTCTGAAACAAGAACAAAATGTGATGTACCATCACACATTTAAGATTGATATGCATTGTTTTGGGGAAATGAAATCTGTATTTTTCTTGTTTAATCTTTTCAACCTTTCGCCATTACAAGCGGAATTATGAACAGTCCCAGAAATTAATAATATTCTTTTCAAATATTCATTACTGAAGTAAAGAATTCTTCTTAAACTTCAAAAATAAGACATTCGATATTTTTATTAGACCTACACAAACAACCAATTGTTATTTAATATCAAACCAGGAAGTTCTGCAATTATCTTTAAAAACTTCAAAACCAAAGTCGGATAAACAAATTTTGGGAAACATTCAAAATCACGTAACATCCATTTTTTTTTAAAAAAAGCATCTTTATTTCCACTATTTGCCACCATTGTGAACAAATATCTGAAATTAAAGACAAATCCCAGTCCCTTGTCATTAATACTATTCCTCCTGTAATAACTACCCCCAGCCAATCAGGCTTTCAAGAAATCTTCTGTAAATTGTACTAAACAGCATGCTCAATGAAAATTAAATCTTACTTTACACAGTCCAAGTCAAAATCATTACCTTTTCTTTTAGTCATCCTTCTCTATTACACCAGTGATCTTGTTGCAAGTACATCAATTCAAAATAGTTCACAAGTCAATGCCTTCCCCTGGTTTCCAATCAAATGCGAAAATTCACTTGCCACACCCAATTAGAATGGCTCCCTGTTAGCAGTAAATTTTTTAATCCTTGCCTTTTTGAGTAAATATCTCAGTAGCCTCATTCTTATCTTAAAATAGCCTTCAGATTTCAAACATCACCCACAGTCCATTTTTCATGCTCATTATTCTTTATTACAGTTTCCACCCAACCGTCCAACAATGCTACTCTGTTTACACTCACAGTTGTATAGCTAAGAACAACTCGAACACCATCTATAAATTCACAGATGACACCACTCAAAGCTAACAAAACCAAGAAACTGGGTTTTAGGCTAGGTAATTAGAGCAAACACATACCTCTCCTCATTGAGGGGTCAGTGGTGGAAAGTGGGAGTAACTTCAAGTTCCTGGGTATCAGCACCTGAAAGGATCTATTCAGTACTCAACACATTGATATAATCACAAAGGCATGCTCACAGCTCATTAGAAGTTTGAGGAAACTTCTTATGTCAAAGACTCTTAAAAATTTCTATCAAGGTACAATAGAGAGCATTCTGAATGGTTGCATCACAGTCTGGTAAGGAGGCTCCTATGCAAAGGATCACAGGAAACAAAGTCATAGACTTAGCCAGCACCATCATGAACACAACCCTCCCCATCACCGAGGGCATTTTCAAGAAGACAGATCCATCATTAAGGACCCTTGCCATCCAGAGCATGCCTCTTGTTACTACCATCAAGATGGTGATACAGGAGCATGAAGATCCACACTCAAGTTACAAAAAGCTTCTCGTCTTCCATCAGATTTCTGAATGGTCCTCAAACATTACCTCATTATTCTTCTTGGCACTATTTAGTTTGCAATTATTAATTTTATATTATGTACAGTACTGCTGCCACAAAACAAGTTTCACATAAGACAGTGATAATAACCCTGATTCTGACTCTGCTGTAACTTCACACAATCTCCATTTCTTCAAATGCAAACATCATTAGTTTCACTCTCTTTTTAAAAATATTGTAAACATTATAATTCAGAGCGTTCAATTATCCAACTATCCCACCACAGCTTGATATCTAGTTGTTAACTTTGAAAAATCATATTTAATTCACCCCCCCCAGCTAATTAACTATTTTCTACATTAAAACATACTGAATAAATAGGCAACACACACAAAACGCTAGAGAAACTCAGCAGCCAACATTTCAGGCTGAGACCCTTCAACAGAACTGTATGTTGCTTGGATTTCCAGTATCTGCAGATTTTCTCTTGTTTCAGAACACATGCAGCCCATTTCAAATAAATTGCATTTAAAATTTAGAAAGTGTATTTACTAGCTAACATTAAAAACAACTTTTCCTTCATTTACAAAAATCCTATCCTGGAAAAATTTTCATGAAGTGAAAAATTGTTAACTGATTGCAAATGAAGAATACAGACAATCCCAGCATTACAACAACTTCAGTAATGGAAGTTCATCCCTGTAGATGTCACAAATCACCACTGAAAAATGTGAGATATGAAATAAAATTTACTCTTGCAGAATTTGAAAAGAAAAACTTTTTCAATTTTGTGTCCTGATGCACGTAGACAATCTGGCTTCATATTATGAACATCGTGCAATGGACCATTCGAGGAATGCAAATTCTCCATACCCATCCCCCCAACCCTCTTCCTTAAACTACTGATACAAGCTATCCTAACTTCTTAACTTAATGCATTTCAAAATAAATACTGGAGGAAAAGACTGGGATACTGGATTTTAGTGAACAATTCACAACAGTGATCAACTCCCTTGCTTTTAAATTCATGACTGTAAAGCCAGGAGATAACTATAATGTTCAGAACTTAAAAAATAAAAGCTTACAATTATAAAATGGAACAAATACTTAAATGTGAAAATGAGCTTTAATGCAAAGAAATTTGGGACGCAATTTCCTTTCACATAGCAAGAATAAATTCATTATACGGTGGCGGAAAAGTATTAATTTACACAACACGCACCTCTTCAAACAGCCTGCTGACAATGCAAACAGTAAACAGCTATTTTGGACACAGGCAGAATATCACATAATATTGTCCAAAGCCACAGTGGAAAAGTATGAATACCATCCAATGTAAATACCCGACTAGATCAGTTCCCTACCAATGTGTTCTAAAATCTGTTCTTTTTTGTATTCTTAGACCTTGGTAATTATAGAGAGGGCTTGCTATTTCTGTAAAAATTCAGAGATCATGGAACTAGGATGATGACATAGTTACAGCCCTGTAATAGACATCAACTTAGGATCCTTTAAAAACCCTTTGAATTAACTTTTCTTCAGCTTCAGCATGATATTACTTTGCCCTTTGTGAAAGATCTCTGAACATTCCTGTAAAGGAAAAACTGAAAGTGCATCATAGACATTACATTATTTGTACTTCCTGATTTGAGATTCTACAATACCAAGATTAACCAATCAACTCAAATTTGAGTCATTAATTTGGCTGACACAAATAAAAACACCTTTGTGCTCCTGAGGAAAAACATCTGAATCCAGTACCCTGTTACCTGATCTAGTGCCACCCAAAAGCACACCAATTTTGGAACACACACATTTGTACTCCCAAAAGCACAGGGTGTGCACTGCTGTGCCAGATCACCTGGCACAAATCTCTGCCCTTGGTTAAACCCTTTCCCAACAACATATACATTTATGGCTCAGCAGTGAGCTGGTGACTGCAAGGGCAGATTAAGGCAAGCAATGCAGCCATTCAATATGGAGACGCGCATGGCTCAGATATGCACTCTGGTTGGTACAATTTTACGGACTGGCAGTCCCTGCCCAGATCCTACAATCTGCTCCATAGCATCCTTATGAGTTACGTTGTTTCCCTACTCTCTTTTGGCTGAACATCCTGTGGGAAATGTGGTAAGGCAAGGGTTAAAGACAACATCCAGGTGAGGTAGACTACTGCAGTGTGTAGTCAAACCCAGACAAGGAAGACTTTTGAAGTGAGACCAGTGGAGCCTTGCCCCTTGCCAACAGATAGGCTGGGGGTGACTGTGGCAGCATGTACTCAAGCCAGATAAGTGAGGTCTCTGTAGTGAGACGTTTGTACAAAGGTCTTCCTAAAGCAATGTGTCCTTTTACACAATAGGGGGTGCCAGAGACAGTTGAGATTAGAATAATGGAAGGATGCAAAACACACTCAACAACCAGAGGCAACTGCTTTACTAACTTCAAAATATCATTGGTTGTCAGCTTGAAGCTTCAACTGATTTTAACATCTCTATTGTAACTGATAAACCAATTCTACATAAAAAATGGTAGCTTTCTGTCCTGGCTTCAGAACAGTGTGGGTGACAGGGCCCATGCTGTTCTCTTTGTGCAAAAAATAAAAGCGTTTTTGCATATTCTGGGCCTAGTTATTTTATTATCGACAACACCAATCTCGTCCTGGCACACACTTTTTTTAAATATAGGTAAGAAGCTCAAGTGGACAAACCTGCAGTCAGCATGGGAAAGCATTAAATTGTTCCTTTATGCCATGAAATTTACTAGCACCATTCAATTAGAATTAACCCCTCCAACTCTGAATCAGAGAAATGAAACTGAATAGGAAATCAAGATGCATCATACAGCAACAATGGAAGTAGATATCCAGTATGAAAGTACTATTGTTAAGGTTTGAAAAGTTCATTGTTCTGAAATGTAAGTGGCCCATTTAAATTGTATAATTTGGCCAGGAAATTCCATTTCACATTGAAAAGACTTCAGCTTCCTACAGAAAATGTCACCATTTTGGAAAATACATTTTAAATTAAAATTTGCAATACCAAAAACAAAAATCAGATAGGTCTCTAGAGAGTTACAAGGTAACCAGGAAGGAGCTTAAGAATGAAGTTAGAAGAGCTAGAAGGGGCATATGGCAGCTTTGCCAAGTAGAATTAAGGAAAACCCCAAACATTTTATCACATGTGAAGGAAAGGAGTATAACTATAGTGAGGGTAGGACTGATCAGGTATAGAAGAGGAAACATGCCTGGAGTCAGAGGTTGAAGGGGAGTTCCTTAATGAATACTTTGCTTCAGTCTTCACCAGTGAGAGGCACCTTAATGTTTGTGAAGACAGCAGGTTAATATGTCAATGTTAAGAAAGAGGATGCTTCAATTTTGGAAAAAATTTAGGACACACATGTCCCAAGGGCCAATGGGATTTACCCCTGGTTACTATGGGAAGTGAAAGGAGAGATCGCTGCACATTAACAATGATCTCTCCATCCTTACTAGCTACAGGAACAGTACCAGATGATTGGGGAGTGGCAAACATTATTCCTTTGCTCAAGAATGGCAGTAGGGATAACCCTGGGAATTATAGACCAATGAGTCCTACTTCAGTGGTGGGCAAATTATTGGAGAAGATTCTCAGAGACATTATTTACAAGCATTTGGAGAAGTACAGTGTGATTAGTTTGAATCATCATGGCTGTGTGATGGTAGGATGAGCCTGACTCAATTCTTTGAGGATGTGACAAAACTATCTTGATAAAGATACAGCAGGAAGTGTATATACACTTATAAGTAAAGAGCTTGAATGAGCCCCATTGTTGGCTCATTTAGAAATTCAAGATGCATAGATCCAGAGAAACTTGACTGTGTGAATACAGAATTGGTTTGGCCACAGAAGGCACAGGGTGGTTGTAGATGGAGTGAGTGTATTCCACCTGAAACTCAGAGACTAGTGATGTTCTGCAGGGATCCGCTCTGGGACTGATTTTTTATAATGACCTCAACAAACAAGTGGATGTGTGGCTTAGTAAGTTTGCAGATGACAGGAAGGTTGGTGGGTAGTGAAGAATGGTGTCATAGGTTACAATAAGATACAGATGCAGGGCCGGGCTGAGAAGTGACAGATGGAGTTCAATCTGAGAAGTGTGAAGCCATTGGGTTACTAAGCTATACAGCACAGAGGTAAGCCCCTCAGCAAGGTCCCAGACCAACCATCTACCATCATATTAATTTCATTTACCAACACTGGTCCATAGCCTTCTAAGCCGCCTGGACAATTTAAATGCTCCTACATTCACATCCAACTTAGACAGTACAATATGAACAGCAGGGCTCCCAGGCTATTGTGCACCAATGGCCAGAGGCTTCAATCAGGTTTCTAAAAAGAAATATCTACTTGAATTTAAAGAGTACATGGCTCTGAGAAAATAACAGATATCAACAAAAGATATTCCACTTATATCCCCACCTTTGCAACTTAATAAGTTATTCTTCTCTCAGTTCTGCATGTTTTTGACCAAAACATCTAAACTGCTTCTCAACTCAAAACATCTAATGCTGCCCAACTCAAACTGGCAAACAGTTCACTATTGTCGCTGTACTGGGGTGAGAAACGTAATCAATTGAGCTGTATCAATAGCATGCAGTTCAAAAGTGCATTGAGATATACAAGTTGAAATAAGAGTGCAGAACAAAATGTTACATATAAAGAAGATGCAGTGTAGCTAGTTAAGTAAGGCGCAAGGTCATAATGAGGTAGACTGGGAAGTCCATTTCATTATACTAGAAAACCCTAAATGGTTTTAGAACAGCGTAATAGAAACAGTCTTCACGTCTCATGGTGCGTTTTTTTTGTACCTTCTGCCCAATGGGATTAGTGAAGAGAGAATGTCTGGGCATAGGTGGGTTTAATATGCTGGCTACTTTACTGAGGTAGTGCAAAGTACCGACAGTGTTTCCTGGAAATACCCTGTCCACTGAATGTTTACACTTTTTTTCTATTTCTGTATATTGGCAGCGTGTGAAACCATGGCATGTTAACCAAAAGTGATTGAAGCTATTTGATTTACTGGAATCTATTTGGTACCTCAATTAAAACTAGTTTCCAAAGTTGTAAGGTAACTTTATAGTGAAATGTTGAATCCAGATTTAGCCAAATACAAATACTTGCTGCATTTCATAAGTAAAAGCAAGGTCTGACAAACTCACCTAGTTCTCGGGAAGAGTCAAGCATTGTCACATAATTCTTTAACACAACTTTCCAATGTTTGTTGTACGAACTGCAAACTATAATGTTTCCTATTCCTTAAGTCAATAATCAGTTCCTTGGTCTTGCTGACATTGATCAAGAGGTGGTTCTTCTGTAATCACTCGGCCAGATTTTCAAGCCAGTAAAATAAATGCTCCATATCCAAAGCAGATAAGTTCAAGTTGGAGCAACAGAGCAGTGACTGCAGACAACAGGAACATTCCAGCAAGATCTGGGCCAATATATATCAAAACAGAGGGGAAGGATTGTCACCTTTAAGTCCAATATTCTGCATTATTTCAATGGTTAAACGTTCAGCCATATGGCAACAAAATGTACTTCTTATCCAAGGTCACTAAATACAAGATGACTTATAATGAAAACCATACACTGACAAAAAATCACCAAAAAATCTAAAAAAAACTTTCTATGCATCTGTACACACACCTGGCTAATTAGTATCACTTCCCTAAAGCATTTAGGCATGGTTCATGTCTCAATTTAGTTAGGCAAATAATCTAAACAAGCACTTTAGTGCAGGACCAAGGACGTATTGCTCAGCGCAGAAATAACCCTATAATCATCCACATTCTTCACTCAAATTACTTTTGAAGTAATGACAACAAGTCTTGCAGATAACAATTTTCACCCTCATCTCCCACATCATCTGCTCAGAGGCCTGACCTGATGAGAGAATGTTTCTTTGAATACAATGCACAAGTCAGCTCTAAGGACTACACAACAATGTGAATAGCACCTTCCAGTTACCAAAATAACTTACAATGGAAGATGCAATCAGCTTCAAATCTACAAGAAAATGATTTAACTCTATTTCAATTATATAATGGACCCTTGCATTCACTAATTTCCTGTATCATTTTTTTAACTATAGGTATGATGAGTCACTGTCAAAACAAATTATTGATTTACACATTCTAGGAGAACTAGATTGGCTAAATACTGGGAAAGTCTTGACAATCCCGGTCATTTCAGCATTTTGGATGTTCAGGAATGTAAGCAGCAACAGACAGTAGTGGACACTGCTCAACACATCACAGGCACAACCCTCCTAACTATTAAGATCTAAAGGAGCATTGCCTTAAGGTAACATCCATCAAGACAGCACAGCTTGGATCCAGCATGATCCAGGCCAGGATACCTTCTTGTGGCTACACCATTTGGCAGGAAGAAGAGGCCTGAACTCCCACACCACCAGGTTCAGAACAGCTACATCACTTCTACAATTCGGTTCTTGAACCAACCAGCACAACCAGAATCACTACAATTTAGCAACATTAGTTGCTTTCTTGTATAATTTATCTTGTGAATGTTGCTGCTACATTCATGCAGATGTGGACTTTGGCAATTCACAATGAACTCAGTTGACTTTAATACGATAATATGAAAACTGCAAAATACGATGATTAAGAATGCTAAGTTAAAAAGGGAGAAAAGCGCTTGTTCTGAAATACTCAAATATTTGCAAGCAGCAGCAAACGAACACAAATACAGGAATGTGCAGAGATTCAAATGAAACAATAGTTGAAAAGAAAGGAGGAAGAATGAATTCCCAACTGAGTATGATGCAATAATTGATGTGGCCACATATAAAATTACAGCAATCTCCACTGATTCTGTACTTAAAGTTTGAACAACAATGGATGAATTTCAGAGCAACTTGTTTCTGCCCTCATTTTAAGCCATCTCTATACCTGTGCTTGATTAAGTAATGACATTCAGAGTGCTTGCACATTTCCCATTTTAAGTAGATCCAAGAGTTCATATAATCAGGATACATCATCCACAGTTTTCTATGGATATCTCCATGTTTAGATAATGAGTGATCAAGCTTTGCTCAATTCTATTCTACTACTTCTTACTTATAATATGACACAAGATGCCATTCAGTGGATCAGGTCGATGCCAATTCCCAGCTGAGTATCATCATTTACATTTCCTATTACGAACCCCAATTATTTAAGAGTCTCCTAGCTTACACCCTGTTATGGGCCCCCAGCACACACACATCTTCTTTCTTTTCTTCCCCCCCTCTACTTTTTCTGCATCTGTTTCTATTTCAACAACAAGTAAATTTTTTAACTGATGAAAGACACAAATATGCTCAAGTCCGCTTGTCCCCTTACAAATAGAAATGTAGAAGTTTAATAAAAAGGATATTTGTGTTATCAGGGAAGGGTACTAACATGGACCAAGGTGCTTCTTCAATGTGAGGCAAAGTAACATCTTTAATTAATAAGCCATTTAAGAGACTGAATTGGAGCCATATGCCAGAATTCAAACCACACCCCATGTCAGTAAGTTGTATTTGCTGAAATTAGCAATCTCACTGCACTATTCAAGCTTCCATAATAAAGTAATTACAGTTCTCATAATCACATCACCCCAGCCTTCACATAACACTTGCTGAGACATATGTCCTGTGCTTAACACTTTTCCATCATTTTCAGGTAGCCCTCAGAAGATGCAACATACTTGTAATCCCTTTCCAAATGAGATGATGAAAGCAAAATCAAATTCACATCCTTCACTCTACGTAACACAAAAATACTCTACTTGAACCTCAGCTGCAAGTGGAGAAATTACAAGGCAATTGCACCAGTCAATTCAGACAGTCCCAATTCCAGTTCAAAACAATTGCTGCTCACCTAGCTTCAGAATATATCCAACATGTACCTTATTATTCCCAAATCAGCAATATCAATTTACAAACCAAGTAGATTTGAGTAAGCAAGGATTCGTTTTATCATTCCACTTCCAAACACCAGATTGAAAGCACATATCTGTAAAAGTATAAGTAAACTGAACTACGTGAAATGGACCACAAAACAAAGTAGAGTAGAACAGACAAACTGGTACCGTGAGGCTTTGGTGGTGTAGCACTAGCAGATTTCCTGAGCTTCAAACACCACACTTCTAATTTGCTTCTTTTTAAGACATTACACAGTGATGTAATAAATGTTCCAGGGAAACTGGAGAGCTTGAAGGAAGCAAGGGAAAGAGGGCCCCTGGTCCCAGTGCTTTTGAAAGGAGCATGGGAAACACACCAGATGAACATATGCTGAACTGAGCTTTCCAAAACAAAAAATTGAATAACGAATCAGAGTTTTAGTGTAAAAGCAGCTGGTGAACTGGGAAGCAGGCAAATCATTTAAAAATATACAAAAAATCCAAAATGCATTTTGGTGCAGAAACTGTGGCATCAGTAGAAATATCTAACACTAGATAAACCAAAATATAGTACAATACTGTAGCTTTGAACTACATTATAATCTGAAAATAAGGCCCATATTACAAAATAGGAGAAAATTAGATTCTCAGTTGGAAGCTGAAATTGTGAAGAGAAAATAATTTTCTCCTACATAGGAAAGGTGGTGCAGAGGAGTGAAAACAGGAGATTGAAAAATAAATTACAAAAGAGCAAATGAAGTAGACAAAACTTTGCAATGGCAGAAAGATCAGAAGGGCTGAAGATATTTTCTGAAATATTTTTACATTAAGCATAATAATGTAACAAAGGTTAAAGGAGTATGTCCAGAGATGATGTTAAAAAGACTGCCAGTAGTGGTAGGACCAAGATAGAACATGGAGGAAGTGGTAAAGAAAGTACGCAAAATATGCACAAAAAGCAAGACAAAAGCTGAATATTCATAGAATGTAATAGGAAATGAAAAGACCAGAAGACCTTAAGACAAAGGAGAAGTAGGTCATTGGACCCATCTAGTCTGCTCTGCCATTCAATTATGGCAGATCTTTTTTTTTCCCCATCCTCAGTTTTCTTCCCATAACCTCTGATGCTGTGTCCAATCAAGAACCAATCAAGCCCTGCCTTAAATACACTCAGCGACCTGGCCTCCACAGTGCCTGTGATATTAAACTCCACAAATTCATCACTCTTTGGCTAAAGATATCTCTTCAGATCTCCTTTACATGGGACAAAAAACCATAAAACTTACAGAAAAAAAGCTGGAAGGGATTATAGTACAAAAAAAGGATAAACTTAACCTAAAGAGGAGTTATGAAAGTATTCAAGAAAAGGACCCCACACCTTGTGAAACTTTATGTCTGAATTAAGAAGTGAGTAATGAATCTTTTCAAGGTCTAAGCAGGACATAATATCACTAAGCCATTGAGCATGAGTGGGTGGGGGACTTACTCCTTTACTAAAGCCATGACATTACCTCTGATCAGTAGTGCCACGCCCCCATCTCTTTTGCATCCCTCCCTGTCGGAAAAACAGGACTTCCAGGGTGGTTATCTCCGGTTTGCTTCCAGTTCTCCGTGCCGGAGTGGTCAAGAACAAGGAGATAATGGATCTGAATGTGTGGCTGAGGAACTGGTGCAGGAAGCAAGGATTTACATTCTTGGACCACTGGGGTATGTTTCGGGGTAAGGATGAATTGTAGAAAAGGGACGGATTGTACCTTAATAAGCGCGGCACCAGCATTCTGGCAGCCAGGTTTGCCTCTGCAACGCAGGTGTGTGGGGGAGGGGACAAACTGGAAACATAAGGATGGAGCTAAAGCGAAAGTGAGAATAAGTTAAGAAAGACAGCAGAATCAACAGAGCAGAATGCTCAAGAAGGGATCATACAGTATGGCCAAGTGAAATAGGAATTGATATGGGAGGTGAGGGGAGTAATGAATTAAAAGTATTATATATGAATACACGGAGTATAAGAAATAAAGTAGATGAGCTTGAGCGCGAGACCATACCCATACCTGGAGTACTGTATGCAGTTTTGGTCTCCAAATTTGAGGGAGGACATTCCTGCTATTAAGGGAGTGCAGCGTAGGTTCACAAGGTTAATTCCCGGGATGGCGGGACTGTCATATGTCGAAAGATTGGAGCGACTGGGCTTGTATACTCTGGAATTTAGAAGGCTGAGAGGGGATCTTATTGAAACACAAGATTATTAAGGGATTGGACACGCTGGAGGCAGGAAGCATGTTCCCGCTGATGGGTGAGTCCAGAACCAGAGGCCACAGTTTAAGAATAAGGGGCAGGCCATTTAGAACAGTGTTGAGGAAAAACTTTTTCACCCAGAGAGTGGTGGATATATGGAATGCTCTGCCCCAGAAGGCTGTGGAGGCCAAGTCTCTGGATGCTTTCAAGAAAGCGATGGATAGAGCTCTTAAAGATAGCGGAATCAAAGATTATGGGGATAAGGCAGGAACTGTACACTGATTGTAGATGATCAGCCATGATCACAGTGAATGGCGGTGCTGGCTCGAAGGGCCAAATGGCCTACCCCTGCACCTAGTGTCTGTCCTTTCTGAAACATCTAAAGCCTGGCACTTGAAGTAGCCATTCCTGCCCCTGCACCATCCAAGTCTCTGTAATGGCCACAACATCATAGCTCTAAGCTCATCCGCTTTATTCATAATACTCCTCGCATTAAAATAGACACATCTCAAACCATCGGTCCGAGTGCGTCCCTTCTCTATCACCTGCCTATCCTCCCTTTCGCACTGTCTCCAAGCTTTCTCTATTTGTGAGCCAACCTCCCTTTCCTCCGTCACTTCAGTTCGGTTCCCACCCCCCTCCACAATTCTAGTTTAATCTCTCCCCAATAGCCTTTGCAAACCTCTCCACCAGGATATTGATCCCCCGGGATTCAAGTGCAATCCATCCTTTTTGTACCGGTCACACCTGCCCCAGAAGAGGTCCCAATGATCCAGAAATTTGAATCCCTGCCCCCTGGCTCCAATCCCTCAGCCACACATTTATTCTCCACCTCATTCTATTCCTATACTCATTGTCATGTGGCACAGGCAGTAATCTCGAGATTACTACCTTTGAGGTCCTGCTTCTCAACTTCCTTCCTAACTCCATCATCTGTTTTCAGGACCTCCTCCCTTTTCTAGCCAATGTCGTTGGTACCAATATGTACCACGACCTCTGGCTGTTCTCCTTCCCATTTCAAGATATCGTGAACCTTTGAACCCTCTCCAGTCCCAGAACATCTTTTCTCAGAGGAGCCCAAAACTGTTCACAATACTCAAGGTGAGGCCTCACCAGTGCCTTATAAAGCCTCAGCACCACATTATGTATTCTAGACCACTTGAAATGAATGTTAACATTGCATCTGCCTTTCTCACCGACTCTAAATAGTAGTTAACCTTTAGGGAGTTCTGCACAAGGACTCCCAATTCCGTTCACATCTTTGGATTTTCCCCTCATTTAGAAAATAGTCTGCACACCTATTAATTCTACCAAAGTGCATGACCATGCATTTCCAACATTGTATTTCATTTGCCACTCTCTTGCCCATTCTCCTAATCTGTCCCAAGTCGTTCTGCAGCCTGCCTGCTTCCGCAACACTACCTGGCCCTCCACCAATCTTTGTATCATCTGCAAACTTGGCAACAAGGCCAGCTATTCCATCATCTCAATCACTGATTATAGAGCATAACAAGCAGCAGTCCCAACACCGACCTCTGCAGAACACCACTCGTCACTGGCAGCCAACCAGAAAAGGATCCTTTTATTCCCACTCACTGCCTCCTACCAATCAGCCAATGCTCTAACCATGTTAGTAACTTTCCTGTAATACCATGGGCTCTTAACTTGGTAAGCAGCCTCAAATGTGGCACCTTGTCAAAGGCCTTCTGAAAGTCCAAATATACAACAACCGCTGCATCCCCTTTATCTATCCTATGTATAATCTCAAAGAATTCCAGCAGATTTATCAGGCAAAACTTTTCCCTTAAGGAAAACATGATGATTTTGTCCTGTCATCAAGTATTCCATAACCTCATCCTTAACAACTGACATTAACATCTTCTCAACCTGCAAGGTAGGGCTAATTGGTCTATAATTCCCTTTCTGCTGCCTTCCTCCTTTCTTAAAGGGTGGACACAGGGCATCAAGGCCATGGTGATGAAAAAGGCTGCAAACGTTATGGAATAACAGTGACACCATATTAAATTTTATTCCTCACCGAGATGGTATTTATTTTAGATTAATGAACACAACTAATAGAGCAATGTTACTTACTTGGAGGATGCCTGATTTATAATCATTACTTCACAATGTAGCTCTAAGAATTCGAAATCAGTTCCAGCTATACTGCAAATTAATTTCATCAAACAAACAGGAAAACATGGCTTCTCTTTGTCTGCACTTTACCAACAGATTTTAATTGTGAAAGATATTGCAGGTAAACACAAACATTATGATTTTGTTAAAGTTCAGAAGCAGCTGATGCCAGGACATTTAAATAGTGCAATTTTTCATGTCTGCTCAAAGTCACTTACTTAAATAAAAGAATGTGATATATGCAGCACCAATCAAGGTATCTTTCCCATAACTATGCTTCTGATACCCTTGCTCATCAAAAGCTCTTCCAACATACAATACTCAAGAAAAACATCTTCTGCAAGTTCAAGGGACAGAGGCAAGAGTATTTGGCGTCCAACCATCTAGCCATTCAACAAATCTAGCCAGACTAATCAAAGAATGAAGTAGGTTTGCCAGGAGACCAAACATTCAAGTTCCTCTTGTGTTCTCTTCACCTTTAAGTTCCATGAAATAAAAACCTTAGGTTTGTTATTTCTTCTCCAGTACTTGTCAGTTCATCTTTTTCTTCTCATCTTCACCTCTATAAAAATGAAGGTGTTGATACTAATATCTTTGTATTCACAGGGGCAGCTAAAAATTTACCTAGAATCAGTCTTAAAACAGCTTAAGTCTGTACTTATAATCTTATACTCCAAACTTCAGACACCACATAAATCACCAGATTAAACATTAAACTCCCCTTACTAATCATACTAACCAGCCAATTTACTAATGAATTTCTCACCCATCTTTGTCACATCTAACCTCCTCTTGATGAGCTTGTGCTTAAGTCTTCCACCTGCTGTCTTGTAGGAGACCCATCACTCCTGCCCTTGTTCCTGGCTTCACCAATCCTTATTCTACTGTCACCTCAAAGTTGGCATGCACAGCACCATTTGTCTGCTTGCTCAAGAACAATGGACCTTCTAGAGAAGGGACAACACCAAAGTTGCTCTTAGGAAAGGAAGATGGAGGCTAGGAAAGTGGCTGATGTGACCAGTGACCTTGACAGCTGCAAGATAACATTGGAAAGATAGGATTGGTCCACAAGTTACTCCTAAATTAGGGCAAGATGAACTTTGATGACAGTAGACCAAACCAGACTGTGATTGGGAGAGGATATTATCAGATGAAGTGACATCAGCCAAGCAGGAGATTTATAGACATAGACCACCATGTTCCTGCTAGAAGGAAGAACAAGGATGGCAAGATTAGGGAACCCTGGTTGAGGAGAGGTACTGAGGCTCTGGTTAAGAAAAAGGAGGCTTGTCAGATAAATGCTGATGGATCAAGTGAATCCCTTAAGTAAGAAAGATGTAGTATACTGAAAAAATACTAGAGGACAAAAAGAAGATGCAACATATCTCCAGCAGATAAGGTAAAGGAAAACCTCAAAAGATTCCCCAAGTATATTAAGGGCAAAAAAAACTAAGGAGAGATTAAGTCCCCTTAAGGATCAATGTGGTTATCTATGTGTAGAGCCAAATGAGATGGGAAAGGTCTTAAATGAATACTTTTCATTTGTACTTACCATGAAAAAGGGCATGAAAGACACTAAGCTCTGGAAGAAAAATAGTGATATCCTAAAGCACATCCTTAGGAAGGAGGAGGTCTGAAACTTAATTAAGGTGGATAAGTTGCCATGGCCTTATCAAGCATATCCTAAGATGCATGGGAAGCCAGACAGAAGAGTGCTAAGACACTGACAGATTTTTGTATCTTCATGAACCATACTAACATACTAGAAAACTGGAGAATGGTTAATATTGTATATTTAAAAAGGATTGCAAGGACAACCCAGGCAACTACAGGCCAGTGAAGCTAACGTTAGTGGAGGAAAAAATACTGAGGAATTCTGAGGGGCAGAATTTATTTGCATTTTGAAAGGTATAGACTAATTAGGGATAGTCAGCACGGCTATGTGCCTAAAAGATCATACTTTCAATTTAGCCGAGTTCTTCTTGTTGAGGTGGCGACCAAGAGGATTGACAAGGTCCAGTGGTGGATGTTGTTTATATGGACGTTGGCAAAGTCTTTGACAAAGCTCGGCTAGTCCAGAAGGTGAGCTTACATTGGATACAGGGAAAGCGAACAAATTGGATACAAAATTAACTTGGAGAAGACAGAGTCTGGCAGTGGAGAGTTACCTTTTGGATTGGGGATCATGAAACCAGTGGTACACTATAGGAATTGGTACTGGGTTCTTCATTATACATCATATATCATATATTAATGATTTGGAAGAGAATGTATGGTGCATGATTTAACAAGTCTGCAGATAACACCAAAGTTGGTGGTACAGTGGACAGCAAGGAAGGCTGACTATGGATCCGGATCAATCAGAAAAGTAGGCAAGGGAATGGCTGACAGAACTTAACTCACACAAACCAGGCCAGGACATACAGTGATTGGCAGGGTCCTGGGAGTGTTCCCAAACAGCAAGAACTTTAGGTACAAGTACATAGTTCACTGAAAGTGATGACAAAGGTAGAGAGTGTTGAAGTCATATGGTATGGTCAACTTGATCAGTTGAAATTTTGAATAAAAGGTGTTGTGATAGCTTGTTACAGCTATATAAATCAGTGGTTAGAACGTGGCACTTAGAACGTGGTATGCAATTTTGGTTGTCATGCTACAGAATGGATGCATTAAGTTGGAAAGGCGCTGAAAAGATTCACAGAAATGTAACCTTGAGAGTTATGGAGCTATTGGATGGGCTGCTACTTTGTTCCCCCGACAATGAAGGGATTAGAGGGCTGATGTTATAGAGGTTTATAAAATTATGAAGGACACAGATAAGGCAAGTCCTTTTCCTAGTGCAAGGAAAATAGAATAGCTTAAAGGTGAGAATAAAAACAATAAAAGGGGACCCAAGGGGCAAGTTTTTCCACAGAAATTACTTTCATCTTTTCCACTGCCACGTACATATTTCAGTCCCTATGATCCATGATCCAATATTCTTTTACCCTGATTTTCCTTTATCTCTATCTTTGCTATTCCTTTGGATTCATCAGCTGCATGAAGGGGAGCCTGCTGCAAAGGCAACAGCTTGCTCTCCATATTGTACTGCCTAGGCTTGCGCATAACTTCAACAGCAAGAATGCAACATCCATGGTTGACCCTGAACAGAGGGCAGTGATAGTAACCAGAAATGCATATTACCAAAATTTTAGTTAGCACCAGTAAAGCCTACATTGTTTCCTTAGCACCTTTTCATCTGTTGATTAGGTCGCTGAGAACACAGCAATCATTTTTGAAGCCACTCTAAACGTTTTGTGTCAAGGATGATATATGTAGCATTAGAGTCAGAAAATTATTTGTCAGGAATGTGAAAGCAATACAAACTCAAATGTCTTAAGAAAATCTACTTAAAGGCCTTAACAACATCTTTGTTTGCTCAAGTATATTTAAGAACACAAGTCTACTGTGAATATTACAAGATTTTTCTTCAAAAAGTAAGTTAGTTTCAATATTTTATTAAACAACAGAATAAGAAATTATGTGCAAAGTGGTTAGCTTTGTGTTTTCTAAGTTAGTAACTGTCCATTACAAAAGTTCAGAACATAGAAATGGAAATTCCTGAACTGTTAACCTTCATACCAGCAGCAAATTCTAGAAGCCTGCTAATTTAGGAACCTTAACACAATAGTCAAATTTGCTTTGTACTTAAAAGTATTGTTTGTATTGGTTACTCATGGCAGAAACTTCTTGCTGATCATCTTCCCCATCAATCACCTCCCATACTACTAAATACTGTGCCTTAACCCAGAAGAGATTATTCAGGTTAGCCTTCTTTTTAAATTGTGCTGTCTTTTGGAGGAAAAAAAAGTGTGCCAATTGGAAATCACAAAATCAAGTCAGTTAGAATTACCCATATTATTCACATAGTAAACAAGCTCAACATCTCTACAATATTTATTTGATAAAGGCTCTCAAATGAACAGGTACCAGAACAGACAATTTCATAAGAGGAATAGGGAAGTGCAGAAACTGATGGAAAAGCAGCCAGTTGCTAAGAGATACATTTAAATGGATCTCAAAACAAAATCTGCAGCTGCATTTTTAGTTACTTTGCCAGTGTTTTAATTTTACAAGATTGAGAAGGGTTGTAACATAACACAATGTAGTGGAAAGTAAAAGACCACAGAAACACTGTGACCTTAAAAACTTTCTTACTCAAACCATCCACTATACAGGATAGAGTATTGCAAAAACACTTCCCTGCATGAGTCAGAAGTGCAAGCTTCATTTCCAGTCAATAGCATTTCAGTCCCACACTCAAAAAACAATTAAGTGAACATCTGTAATTGATGGCTTTGGTTTATAAGCTGGCCAAATGCATGTATTTTAATACCTTTGCATTTTGAAGTATCTCATTGCAATCATTGCATAGTCAAAAACAATAGCCAAAGAGCACACTAAAGGAACAAGTTTGCTTCATTATACTGTATCCTGTCAAATATTCTCAACTAACACACATCAAAGTTGCTGGTGAACGCAGCAGGCCAGGCAGCATCTATAGGAAGAGGCGCAGTCGACGTTTCAGGCCGAGACCCTTCGTCAGGACTAACTGAAGGAAGAGTGAGTAAGGGATTTGAAAGCTGGAGGGGAAGGGGGAGATGCAAAATGATAGGAGAAGACAGGAGGGGGAGGGATGGAGCCGAGAGCTGGACAGGTGATAGGCAGAAGGGGATACGAGAGGATCATGGGACAGGAGGTCCGGGAAGAAAGACGGGGGGGGGGGTGACCCAGAGGATGGGCAAGAGGTATATTCAGAGGGACAGAGGGAGAAAAAGGAGAGTGAGAGAAAGAATGTGTGCATAAAAAAGAGTAACAGATGGGGTACGAGGGGGAGGTGGGGCCTAGCGGAAGTTAGAGAAGTCAATGTTCATGCTATCAGGTTGGAGGCTACCCATACGGAATATAAGGTGTTGTTCCTCCAACCTGAGTGTGGCTTCATCTTTACAGTAGAGGAGGCCGTGGATAGACATGTCAGAATGGGAATGGGATGTGGAATTAAAATGTGTGGCCACTGGGAGATCCTGCTTTCTCTGGCGGACAGAGCGTAGATGTTCAGCAAAGCGGTCTCCCAGTCTGCGTCGGGTCTCACCAATATATAAAAGGCCACATCGGGAGCACCGGACGCAGTATATCACCCCAGTCGACTCACAGGTAAAGTGATGCCTCACCTGGAAGGACTGTTTGGGGCCCTGAATGGTGGTAAGGGAGGAAGTGTAAGGGCATGTGTAGCACTTGTTCCGCTTACACGGATAAGTGCCAGGAGGGAGATCAGTGGGGAGGGAGCCACACATTTTAATTCCACATCCCATTCCCATTCTGACATGTCTATCCACGGCCTCCTCTACTGTAAAGATGAAGCCACACTCAGGTTGGAGGAACAACACCTTATATTCCGTATGGGTAGCCTCCAACCTGATGGCATGAACATTGACTTCTCTAACTTCCGCTAGGCCCCACCTCCCCCTCGTACCCCATCTGTTACTCTTTTTTATGCACACATTCTTTCTCTCACTCTCCTTTTTCTCCCTCTGTCCCTCTGAATATACCTCTTGCCCATCCTCTGGGTCACCCCCACCCCGTCTTTCTTCCCGGACCTCCTGTCCCATGATCCTCTCGTATCCCCTTCTGCCTATCACCTGTCCAGCTCTCGGCTCCATCCCTCCCCCTCCTGTCTTCTCCTATCATTTTGCATCTCCCCCTCCCCCTCCAGCTTTCAAATCCCTTACTCACTCTTCCTTCAGTTAGTCCTGACGAAGGGTCACGGCCTGAAACGTCGACTGCGCCTCTTCCTATAGAAGCTGCCTGGCCTGCTGCGTTCACCAGCAACTTTGATGTGTGTTGCTTGAATTTCCAGCATCTGCAGAATTCCTGTTGTTTGCGTTTAAATATTCTCAACTGATTTTTTTTACCTCCATACAACTTTACTTCCATTTAAGCAAACAAATATAAATTACTGCAGTTAGCAAAGACCTACAATTATAATTTACACCAGCAGATCATTAACAAAGACATTAATAAAACAATCTGTTGGAAGAACTCAGTGGGTCAAGTCGCTCTTGAGGGAGGAAAGGGATTGTCAACATTTGGGGTCAAAAGCCTGCATTCCTCCCACAGATGATGCAAAACCTACAGAGTTCTTCCAGAAGATTTGTTGCTCCAGATTCCAGCATCGACAGTCTTGCGTCTCCAATAAAGAGAGCCCATTGTTTGGGCCATTCTTTTGAGTCCTATTACAAAGCCTGAAATTTAAATTACACTTTAAACAAACTCAACCGGGAGTTTATCACGCAAACCTAGTAGAGTGCTTATACTCAAATGTTAACATACCAAGGCTGGAGATTGAAGCAGAGGAAAAAATATCAGCCATGATGAAGTGACAGAACAGACTCAATAGTCAATTCTGCTCCTATATCTTACAGTCTTATAGTATCAAGTAGATTAATTTTGTACCCGCCAGGCAACTAAACGTAATTTTCCCAACAGAAACTGGAAAAGGGAAGATCATCATTGAATTCCAGTTGCTAAGTGGTGCCTTGACTAAATTAGGACATCAAAGATGATTACAACACTAGGCTGCCAGGTTGCCTAGATCACAGATAAAAACAGAGCATTTCCCTTTTCAAGTGTTAAAGGTCATTTACAAATTCAAAGCTGGCACCAAAACTAACCTATTTATTTTGTTCTCCAAATACAATGAATTCCAGTTAATTGGGACACAGCAGTACACTTTGGCCAAATGAACTAGCTGTCCCAATCAGCTGAAGCTTGATAGTTAAAAAGATTTTTAAAAAAAGGCAAACTATCATTTAACTTAGTAACAAATTAACTATTTAAATGAAACACAGAACAACCTAGACTACCAATACTACTACCTGTTTTCAATCCTAATAGTTATCAATGAAGGAATTTGTTCAAAGTACGCTGGCGTTTTCTTTTGATTGATTGTAAATGAACAAATTAGGCACCCAATACAAACAGACTGTCTTCAGATAAAGCTTTCAATTACTGCATCCTCCAAATTTTTCTAGTTCCTAACTTGCTATAGTGAAGTCATTTCATTTTCCCTCCTGGCTGTTTCTGGCATCTCCATTCCTGAATTGTCTTACTGCTTATTTCTTGCCAACTGTCAGTGACAAAAATCACCATTTTTGAACACAAAAACATACAACTGGCACTATTTTAAAACTGTTTGCTCCAACCATGGTGTAGTGTCTAAGGACCACACAAGTGCATGCAACTGAAGCTAGTTAGAAAATGTTCAGCAACAGTCTCCTGTCCCAAGCAGCATAGTGTCCCAAATAAACAAAGGAAACCCCAGCTAGTTTCTTTTTTGTTTTTTTAAAGTCCCAAATAAGTGGCTGGCCCAATTAACAATATTCCACTATGTACTTAAAAGTATAAAATAGAAACAGGCGATTTAGCATAGTCTCCATCAATACATACTCCTCAAGCATGAAACTAGTTCAATCTTGATAATCATGTTTATCAATTCCACTTTAATTCTTTAACATCTGCTTGTCAGTAATTTGGAGATACATTACAGAACTTTATAATTTCCTGTTACTTCCTTTTCCTTTAAGATTGTTTTCATCTACCTTCTGCCATCCTTATTTTCTGTTACATTGCTCCATATTCTGTATTATGACAAGATTTTTCCCCCTTGGCAGCATATTTCCTCATGTTTGAAAATATTCCATTCATTATTTTACTTTTTTTTAAAATATAGAAAACCGACTATAAAAAAAGGAGTATTGGAGAAAATCATCTACTTCCCAGCACTCACGAGCAACACTGCACTAGACCACACAGCTTCTTCCTGTGTACTCATGAATGCAGTCATGAACAGGGAGACTGGTCAGCTGTATTCATTGATCACCAAGGTGGCAAGGTCGCACCTCACACTCAGCAGTTACAATACAAACTGAATATAAATGCCAATCTTCAAAATCACATAGGTCATATTAAAATCATTAAAAAGAAGGGTTAAACTTAGCTCCTGTACACAACACTTCCAAATACAAGTTACCTGCCTATCAAATTGTAAGGTCCCATAGTAATGATGTCAAATTAAGCTGAGAGCTGGAAAATCTTCAGAGGCTTTAATTGCCCCATTTGACTTTATAAGGAGTCATATCTCCAAAACTAACATTCTGCTGACCATTTAGAATTTATTTAAATCTTACATCCATCCCACGTGAGGGAGTTAAAAATCTTTGTGTTATGACTATTGTAATGTACAGACATGTGAATTTAAAAGTCTAATGGCTTGTTGAAAGCTGTCCAGTTTGTCAGAAGGAAGCAGCTGCAGCAGTTTATGATTAGGGTGACCGGTGTCCCTGAAAGTCTTCCAGGCCTTCTTTCTGCACCTACTGCTATAAATGTCCTCAATGGAGGAGAGTTCACAAGCACAGATGTGCTGGGCTGCCTGTACCACTCTCTGCAGTGCCCACAATCAAGGTTGGTGCAGTTCCCATACCAGGCAGTAATACAGCCAGTCAGTATGCTCTCAATGGTGCCTCTGTAGGAAGTCTTGAGGATTTGGGGGCCCATGCTGAACTTCTTCAGTCACCTACGGTGGAAGAGATGCTGTTGTGCATTTGCCACAAAGTTAGTGTGTACAGCCCAGTTGAGATCATTGGTGATGTGTATACTGAGGAACATGGAACGACCCGCTCTCCCAACTGCAGACCCATTGATGTTTACTGGAGCGAGCCTGTCTCCGTTCCTCCTGTAATCCACAATCAGCTCTTTTGTTTTTTGGATATTGTGGAAGAGATTGTTATTCTGGCACCACTGTGTCAGGATGTCAACCTCTCTGTAGGCTGGATTGCAGTCAAGGCTCAAAAATTCACCAATTAGGGACATATCTGTCTGTAGACATGGGCAGAACATTTGCCCCCAGATGATGAACATAATACTACAAGTTGCTCCATTTGAATCATGTCACAATAGTCAATTATTATAATCCAGTCAAAAGGTTAGAGAAGACCAGTTTCAAAGATCAGTAGAATCTGTACAAATGATGATCACAAGGGACAATGTACTGAAGAAATTCATAGAACAAATGGCAAATAAGTCAATGGAATCAGATTCACACAGGGGTTTTAAAGGACATAGAAATGGCTCTCAATTATTTACTATTTTCATAAATGAGCTGGAGGAAAGGGTCAAAATGAAAGACATCCAAGTTTGCTAATTTTAATACATATAAGATGTTGGGCAATTTATTCAAGGCTTTAGCAGTCTTTCTTCTTCTATGCCATCCATATTCAAATGACTGTACAAATATTACCAGGCAACGAAATGATGAGCAGGATATTGAAAAGTATAAAAATCCTACAGAATTTCCAAGAAACCCCAGCAAAAGTAAAGTCATCATTCTCCTAAGTTAGATATTGTTAAGAGGTAGTAGAGCAAACACCCCATGTGAAGGATAACCTTTTTTTAAAAAACAAACGATAGGGTGAACTAGCTAAAAATTCATTTTCGAATCCAAACCCACATTATAGTAACTTGGCATTGTCTGACCACAAGCCTCTGAGGAAAATTGTTGTATTCTTCCCTCCCAAACTACTGCCCAAGATTCTTAGGCTATATGTCAAGTTTACTTGGAAAACGACAAAATTTAAATTGACATCAACTTGTTGCACATTTTAAATGGGTGTAATTGAGAAAAATTTACATTTGTAGTTTGCTGAAGAAAATAGATTCTTAGAATTCTCAGGTTAAAGTGTACTGTTTAATTGATGCAAACTAGTGATTATTACAAGGATATTTAAAAGAGTACACTGCAACCAATATACTGGTGCAAAACAATTACAACAAAGCTTGAACAGATATATAATAATCATTCCAGGATACTATGCAACCTACTTAAAGCAGGTGTTTAGACAAATTAATTGCTACAACATTCAACAAACTTTCTTAGTGTAATTATGTCTCCCTGAGAGTACATTCAGCTGGTAAGTTTAAGACAAGTTCATAACCTGATGCATTGTATTTTACATACTGAAGCCCAAATGCTTTGGTTTTCCCCATATCATTGACCTTGACAGAGAGAATTCCTTCAACCATAAATTATACCACCCCAAGTCTTACTTCAGAAAGATGTTACAATTATCACTACCATGCCTGAGAATAGGCAATTCTGATCTCCAGCTTCTCATGTCTGGCAATGAGAATTTTCTTCCAAGCCAGCTTGACATACCTTGCTTACAGTCAGCATTACTTAAAGTCAATTCATTCCAAATTACAGCTGTCAATCTTGGAAATCAGAACAATATAAATTTTAACAAGTACAAATTGATTTGATATCCAAATATAAAGCCCCACCACTTCAGAAGTATCTCATTCATTCCTTCAATAGCTTTCCTTTACACTTCTCAACTTGTGATTAGTGTTAGTATCTGTCTAGCAGGTCAACATGAAGCAATTGCTCCATCCCAAAATAAGATAAGCACTGAAGATGCTGTAATGATGAAGTCTGACATTGCTGTCAATGCTTTTTGACCATCTATAGCATGGGTTCCCAACCCTTTTTACGCCATTAACTGAGAGGTCTGTCACCAGGTTGGGAATCCCTGATACAACTCCTCAACAGCCATCTCCATTTCCATACTATGTTGCTCAACTGATCAGTTTAGAGGCAGTATGTATGTGTCACAACTATCCCATACTTCAAAATCACCAGTGAAAGTTAGAAACTAAATTGAAAGCAGGAAAACATTTACCATAAAAGGAAGACAAATGAGGAAATCATATTGTAGCTGTGAATCCCAACTTCTATCTAAGCACTTTCAGAATAGAGTCACAAAAAAAATTAATAAAATTACCTAATGGAGGTGCAAGTAAAGCCCATGAATTAAAAGAAATCTAAGCTTTAAATTATGTCAAGGGAAGAAGAGATTGGATGTCAACCGCACTGTTGTGGAATTGTCTCTGAATCTCTACAATTACAAGCAGCAAACTAAGAACATTACACTGACCTGTAATATCGAGACTGCAAATACGTGGAACAAACTGCTTTTAAAACATGACTGGCTGAACCAAAGTCTATGACCTTCACCCTGTAAGGCTGCCGGGTAGGGTCCACAAGCATGATGTTCTCCGGTTTCAGATCAGCATGAATTAAACCAAGGCTCTTTAGTTTCATTAAAGCTGTGGCCACCTGCTGCAGAATTGGTCGAATATATTTCAATGGCAAAGGGCTGAACTTGTTTTGTTTAAGGAAGTCATACAAGTTCTGCTCCAGCATCTCAAAAACTAAGCAGGTGTGATTCTTGTGTTGAAAACACTCATAGGATCGAACAAAGTTGTAATCATCAGCATTTTCAGTGCTTAATCGATTTAGAATGCTCACTTCAATCTGCCCTTGCCGTGCATAGGAGGGATGGTTTTTCAAGATCTTAATAGCTACTATTTCATTGGTGCCCCTTTTCCAACATTTCACCACTTGTCCAAAAGTGCCCCGACCAAGAAATTCCAACACCTCATAACTGCTTGTCACTGAGCAAAGTATTTCATGCTGGACCAACTGATAATCCCCTTCATTAGTGGAACTGCCGTTCTTTGAAGTTACAGTTGATGTGGTGGTGGCAGTAGTACCCACCGCAGTCCTGCCAGTGTTGTTCTGAAGCATCGGAGGTGGGTGTTCCTCAATTATTTGCACACTGCCACTACTTTCAATCTCCTCACTTTTCCTCTTGAGCCCACATTTTTGGTAGGTATCCAACAGTGTCACTGTGCTTCTGCGTGTCAAACTCTGCACTCCGTTTGAAGATCCCACAGACAGTGCTGCTGTACAGGCCCCACTGTCTGCGCTCGTAACTGGAATCAGCCCGGAGGTGCTGGTGAGGTGCAAACTCTGATCATAAACGACTACACTGTTTGATGCCTGATGGGGCAGATTTGCTTGTCCTTGAGTCACTGGTGGATTTTTGCTCTGATTGTAATGTTTTACAGTGCAGCTCTGTCCCGTTGCATCCCAGTTGGAGGGCTCCACTTTCAATTTCTTCACGCTGCAAAAGGCACTGGACTTTACTGACATTGGTGAAAACACTTGCAGTTGTGAGGCCATACCTGTCAAAAGGAAAAGTAGTATTTATAAACTTCACTGCTTGCACCCAAGTTGTGTGGTTATATAAAAACATATTGCAATTCAAAAAGTTGAAAAGTACATTCCTTAAAATTGGTTATTCAAAAAAAAACAACTCTGGCTAACTAGTAATCATGGACCAGACTAGAGTTATCATGGTGTTGCACAGAGAATGGAAGCATTTACTCTGCTGGTAGTGGGGGGGGGGGGGGAGGCATTTTACTCAATTAAAACATACGAAAAATGGATATGTTCCAAGTTATTGGAAACATTCCTGAAACTGACTAAAGTAAAAATCATTGAGTAATTTACTTTTCATTAATCTAAATATACAGCAAATAGTATTAACATCAAACATTCACTATTCAAATAGATTTCCAATTCCTAAAATTTAAATAAAAAATCAAAAATAATTTCCTTAATGAAGTTTTGCCTTTCCTTCACAAATGTCAATACAGCACAAGATAAAATATTTGTTTCATATTTCAGCAATTCAAATGAGTATAGCCTCTGATTTTTACCTAGGATAACTTTTAAAATGTACAATAGGAACCATAATAGTAGAAATCTCAGTATCTTCATGCAGTGTGCCAAACACAAGAATGGAGGTAGCACTGAGGATCCCACCACCCAGGACATGCCCTCTTCTTATTGCTACCATCAAGGTGGTGATACAGGAGCCTGAAGGCACACACTCAACAATTCATGCTTCCCCTCCACCTGATCTGAATTGACAACGATCCCATGAATGCTATCTCAGTATTTTCCCTTCTTTTTGCACAACTTTAATTTATACACTTCTTGTAAGTTTTTATTTTTATTATGTATTACAATGTATTCCTGCCTCACGGCATATGCCAGTGATATTAAACCTAATTCTGATTCTAAGTTCTAAATAAAGATCTGATATCCAATTTTAGCTAAATTAAGTGGATGCTACAATTGACCTCAATGTTCTGAACCATGTAGTGCAATCAAAAATTTGGGCTTATGCTTCCAATTGCTAACCAATGACAACAGTCAAAAAAAAAATGCCTGTATATGGGCATCTACTAAAGATGAAATTGAAATCAGATGTGCTGCCCCCACCTGTCATGCAGCCCGCTGCCAATCATTGTTTAAGCTCACACATGAAGGGTGGTTACTTGGTTGAAGTACCATTGCCCTGCCAGCACTCGAGCAGTCATAACTCAGCTGGAGGCAGCATCCTTAGCGGTGAGAAAACTGTGCAAAAGAAAGAGCAGGAGAAAAGAAAAATAAACTTTTGCTATTTAGTTATGTGTACCACGTGGAGTAGAAATGAATCATACAAAGCAGGAACTGAGTAACAATGAGCTTGTTAATTGCAAGGGAGGACAATTACAATAGATTTCAGCATCCTACAGCAGGGGCAGAAATTTTACAAGTGACCTTTCCTGGAAAGCTCATGTACTATGAGCATGGAATGCTGCCTCACCACCCCCCCCCCCACCCCCACAATTTGATTCACATTGAGAATGGATGAAGTATGGAACATAATATTTTTATGCAATCATTCATTCAAACACAGGGGAAAATGTTGTACATCAATAGAAATGTAGAATGTTCTTAAAAAGGACTGTGTCTCTTTTAGTCACACTCGTTTCAAAAATTTATTTGCCACCATCTTTTCCAACACTATCCAAGGAGTCTTCCTTCTGTACTTTAGTATTACACAACAGCATTTGACCTACTGTTAGATTTAAGTTTTCAATAATCTTTTCAAAATAGATCTTGAGTATCAGAATATAGTACTGCTGCTTCATCTAACTGACATCACACTGTAAATTTGAACCAAATCCAATAATATGACACGACAAAATCTACACAAGTTGACCTGGAGGATGCAGCCACAGTTCCATTCCATGCCACAATGGAAGCTGTTTTGGTTTTCACATTTAATTCTCACCAACAGTAATTTTAACAGCTAACACATAAGCGCTTATACGCAAGCTTCAGGATGCATGTTTATTATGGTAATAAGTGCAATGTCAACTTATACAAATCAGACTTACAGTATAAGCATTCAATGTAGAGAAAATAATGGTAACATGCAAAAACTCAAAATCCAGAAGAGTTGATTAAGTTCCTGAAAGGAAGAATGAATTCCAGTTGAGAACATTTTATGCATTGCTTGGTTGGAATAACTTGTACCTATTTCTGGCACACAAAGGATAAAAGCAGATTAATGAGAGATTTATATCATTATGAACAACGGATGAAGTTAACACCATAAAGCAATTAGCTATTGGAATAATTTCATAAAGAAATGTTTAAGCAAACAATTCACAGTAATCAACCAAACATTGTTAAAAGGTATTAGAAGAAAGGATAAAAATGCTGGATGTACGTAACAGGTGAGACAGCAACTGTATGGAGAGGGAGCATAAATGTTTCGGATTGATGAACTTTAACTGTCCCAATTTAAAGTGATCAATTTGTATAACGTTAGCAACACACAAAATGCTGGAGGAAATCAGCAGACCAGGCAGCAGCTATGGAAAAAAGCATAGTTGATATTTCAGGCCAAAACCCTTCGGCAGGACTGGAGAAAAAAAGCTGAGTAGATTTTAAAGATGTGGGGGGGAGAATACCCATCGCCTGGTGTTTCTCTCTCCCCTCCCCCCACCTGTCAAATCTACTCATTTTTTCCCCTCCAGTCCTGCTGAAGGGTTTCAGCCCAAAACGTCAGCTGGCCTGCTGACTTCCTTCAGCATTTTTTGTGTTGTTCAAATTTCCACCATCTGCAGATTTTCTCTTGTTTGTAATTTAAAAATGTTTTCTCTTCCATCTCTAATGCTGTATGACTTAAGTTCTTCCAATATTTTCTGTTTCCGTTTCAAAAAATGAGCTTTAGGGAAATACCTTAAAATAATCAATTTAATTTTAAAAACAAAAAATATTACAAATAGTGTAATATGATAGGTAGAAGTATGAACAAGGTTAACCCAAAAGTTAACAAGCAAATTTGGAAAATTACTAGTAAATAAATCTACAATGTAACATATATAGGAGGACGTATCTTGAGATTTACCAGTATGCATATCTGAAAGGGAAATTATGGGTATTTAGCCATGTTTTAAAATACTAATCTAATCAACTTTGAACTATCAGCCTGGTACACAATTGAGAGAATTCCAGAAACAGAGCATGCAATGTTTTTTTTCTTAAATTTGCAGATTAGTATTTAAAAAGCGTATCCCATTTAATTAAATGCATTTAGACAAAGACGACCAACTATATTGGGTCTGTTCCCCTTTCCAATAAGGCGAGTGCTAAATAGGAGGAGGTCGGAGATCCGGCATCTGAATTGATCAGTGACATCCAAATTACTTTTGAGAGGCAACATTTTTGCCTCCATCTTAATACACTTACATAACCATAGAACAAAGGTATTTCAAAATGTTATCATTGGACATGCTCCATCCTATGGTGACTGGAAGCCTTAAGCCTGGTTAGGATGCAATTATTTCATGACACAGGAGGCCATTCAGCCCATCAAGTCTATGTCAGCTCTTGATATAGTTCCATTACTCCAATTATATCCCTGTAATCACTTCTGTATCACATACCCATCAATAGCCCCCACTCCTTCCACTTGCCAGGGACACAGCACATTACACCACCGTAGCATAGTTGTCAGCACAATGCTATTACAGCTTGGGTGTCAGGATTCAGAGTTCAATACATAGTCTGTAAGGAGTTTGAACCCTCCTTTGTTTGCAAGAAGTTTGTACTCATGGGTTTCCTCTAGGTGCTCCCGTTTCCTCCCACAGTCAAAAGACATCAGTTAGGTATGGTCAATTCTTTCAGTAGTAGAAATAAATGTGTGGGCTGAAAATTCAGGAATGTGAGATGCAGAAGAACTTGGGAGTCTTTGTGCAGAACCACCTGATGGTTAACTTGCAGGCTGAGTTGGTGGTGAGGAAGGCAAATGCCATGTTAGCATTCATTTCAAGACGTCTAGAATACAAGAGTAAGGATGTAATGCTGAGACTTTATATGGCATTGGTGAGACCTCACCTCGAGCATTGTGAACAGTTTTGGGCCCCTCATCTTAGAAAACATGTGCTGGCATTGGAGAGGTTCCAGAGGAGTCTCACAAAAATGATTCCAGGAATGAAAGAGTTATCATATGAGGAACGTTCAACGACTCTGGATCTATACTCACTGGAATGCAGAAGGACGAGAGGGGATCTCATTGAAACCTTTTGAATGTTGAAAGGCCTAGACAGAGTATATGTGGAAAGGATGTTTCCCATGGTGGGAGAGTCTAGGATAAGAGGATATAGTCTCAGGATAGAGAGGCATCCTTTCAAAACAGAGATGCGGAGAAATTTCTTTAGCCAAAGGGTGGTGAATTTGGGGAATCTCTTGCTACATGCAGCTGTGGAGGCCAGGTCGTTGGGCGTATTTAAAGCGGAAATTGACAGGTTCTTAATTGGACATGGCATCGAAGGTTACAGGGAAAAGGTCGGGAACTGGGGTTGAGGAGGAGATTTGGAAAAAAAAGGATCAGCTGGGATTGAATGACGGAGCAGACTTGATGGGCCAGATGGCCTAATTCTGCTCCTATGTCTTACAGTCATGCACAGACACACACATGCAGCTGTTGAGGACAGGTTGCTGGATGTATTTAAGGCAGCGATTGATGGGTTCTTGATTGGATGTGGCATCAAAGGTTACTGGGAGAAGGCTGGGAACTGGGGTTGAAGAGGAGAAAAAAGGAACAGCCATGACTGAATGGCCTCTGCTCCTGTGTCTTTTGGACATGTGCAGACTGAGACAGACACAGATGCACGTGCACACACACAAACTGACATACAAAAACAAAGACACACACACACACACGCCGCGGTGAGGACAGGTTGTTGGGTGTATTTAAGGCAGAGTTTGAAAGGTTCTTGATTGGACGTGGCATCAAAGATTATGGGGAGAAGGCCAGAAACTGGGGTTGAGGAAGAGATTTTTAAAAAAAGGATCAGCCAGGATTGAATGACGGAGCAAACTCAATGGGCCAGATGGCCTAATTCTGCTCCCATGTCTTATGGTCAATTCGTCAATATAAATTGTCCTGGGATTGGGCTAGGGTTAAATCAGTGAATTGCTGGGTGATGTGGTTCATTGTGATCAGTAGGGCTTGTTCTGCACTGTATCTCCCAATAAAAATAAACAATGATAACCATTGTGCTTCCAAGACACCGTGGTTGCTGGTCTCAGAACTCTGCATTACTGAGTGCTTGCAGATTTTATCAAGGGTAAGAGGTCCCCAACCACCGGGCCACAAAGCATGTGCTACCGGACCGCGAGGAAACGATACGAGTCAACTGCACCTTTTCTCATACCCTGTCACGCCCACTGATGAACTTGAACGCACATGAGGTCATTACCCACGCGAAGACATCAGTCGGTCATTAACCTACAACTACTGGATAAGCAAAAAACAAACGTCGCTTGAGAGTTTCTTTGGAAGAGATGGTAGGGGACACAAAAGGCCTAATGATGATGATAACACAGAGACAGCTGAGGCCAAGAATGCAAAAAAAAGAAAGCTTCCTTCAACAGAAAATACAACAAGTTATACATAAAATATGGCTTTATTGCGACTGGTGACTCACACGCTTCAAGCCCCCTGTGTGTGATATGTGGAGACATGCTGTCTAATGAGGCAATGAAGCCCTCAAAACTGCTTCGGAACCTTGTGTCCAAGCACCCTGCATTAAAGACAAACGCGTTTTATTGAGTTTTTGAGTTTTTTGAGCAGGAAAAAAAAAGTGAGCAAGCAAACAGAAGCAAGTGCTGAGAGCCACCTCCACAAATGCTGCTCCTCTGAGAGCGTCCTACTTAATGGCTAGTCGTATTGCTAAGGCTAAGAAGCCTTTCATTGTCGGTGAAGAATTGATTCTGCCTGCTGCCAAGGACATGTGCCGTGAACTGTTGGGAGAAGCTGCAGCTAACAAGATGGCACAGGTTTCTCTTTCAGCTACCACAGTTTCAAGGAGAATCGATGACATAGCGGAGGACATCGAAGCACAGCTGTTGGAATGGCTTAACAAGTCTGGTTTCACTACCCGAGTCAAAGAGGTTGCTCCTGAATGCCAGTCTACACACTGTGTCACACATAGTGAAATGCTGGCTAGTCGAAAAATGTCACCTGACTGTAATGGCGTATTGAGTGACGTTGTTGAAGTTATCAATCCCATCAAAGCAAAAGCCTTTAACTCACGTCTGTTTGAGCAGCTTTGCAAGGAAATGGAAGCAGAGCACAAACGCCTTCTCTTACACACTGAAGTCAGGTGGCTATCAAGGGGGAAGAGCCCTGGCCAGGGTTTTTGAGTTAAGCGAGTCGCTACAGAGATTTCTTTCAGGAAAAAAGTCACCACTGGCAGCACACTTCAGTGACGAGGAGTGAATAGCAAAACTCGTTTATCTGTGTGACATCTTCAACCTGCTCAATGAACTCAATTTGTCACTTCAGGGGAGAATGACAACTGACTTCAAGTTGGCAGATAAAGTGTCTGCTTTCACAGCCAAACTGGAACTGTGGGGACAGTGAGTGGATAGGGGCATATTTGACATGTTCCCAACATTAGCTGGGATTTTGGGAGAGACTGAGGCTGCTCCGTCCTTCTCACAGCTGGAGCACAATCACCTATCTTCGCTGTCAACAGAATTCAAGCGTTACTTCCCAACTGCAAATGACCCAAGACATGCAAAGGAGTAGGTCCGTGACCCATTTGTGAATGTCCCCGGTGAATCATCCATGTCAGCGCGGGAAGATGATCAACTCCTCGAGCTTGCAAATGACTGTGGGTTGAAAAGTATGCTTGACATAACATCTCTGCCGGCATTCTGGATCAAAGTCAAGGCTGAATATCCTGAGATAGCCACGAAAGCACTGAAAACATTGCTTCCATTTCCAATACCATATCTCTGCGAAGCAGAGTTTTCTGCAATGAATGCAACGAAAACTAAATTGCGGAATAGACCGGACATAAGGAACCTCCTTATGACTTGACTTATCACTATATTCATGCAAGGAAAATATGCGCTGAGTGTTTAAAATTAAATTCATTAGATAAACCCTTTTAGAAACAAAATTCAGTGTATTAGCCACTGATAAATGACTTATAACCTATATTCCGGTCGTGATTAACACCCCACCCCCAGGTCCACAAGAATATTGTCAATATTAAACCAGTCCGCAGTGCAAAAAAGGTTGGGGACCCCGAATCTATGACGTGCATCACTCCCAGGCCCGCAAACTGCATTTTATTCCAGGTGTGCTTACTGGTGCAGGGTGTAGGGAATTGAAGAATCAGAAGACTCAACTGTATGAACTTCAAAGTCATCCAGGAATAACCAAGGATTAATAAGTAACCATTTTACTCAGGAAAACAGAACAGGTTAAAACAAGGTACAAACAAGTTTAAAACTCAAAGGCAGACATTACCATGAATTAGATGGTTAGTTAGTACAGCCATGTAAGTAATTCATTCAAAATCATTTTCTTGTGACTGCAGTCAGTTATAAGTAGCATTAGTGACCATCACAAATATGAAATTCCATCAGGCAAACTTTCATATGCAATTATGTAAAACAAAATGATGAAAATTGAATGGCCATTTACCATGCAGAGGCAATAAAGTACAGCACGGTGACAGAGCTAGTAAAGCCACTGCCATGCATTACCAGAGATCCCAGATTCCAACACCCAGGGCTGCCTGAGGGGAGCTTACATGTTCACCTTGTGACCTACATGGGTTTTCTCCAAGTACCAGTTTATACCAACATCCCAGAGATGTGCACGCTAGTAGCTTAACTGATGCTGTAAACTACCATTAGTGTGAAGGCAAGCAGTAGAATCTGGGAGGAGTTTAACATATTGTGGGAAGAGTATCAAAGAAATAGGGATGAATATACAATTAGTGTAAATGGCAGTTGGTCAGCAAGGACTCTGTGGATCAAAGGAACTGCTTCAATGCTGCATTGCTCCATAACTCAAGAGTGGAAATAAAAGAACATAATTAAATTAACTTACTCAATAAGTATTTTGTGTCAGTCCTCACTGGGGAAGACAACAGCAGTATACCAGAAATTCAAGTGTCGAGGCAAAAGTGAGTGTAGTTAGTATTACTACAGAGAAGGTGCTTGAAAAGCTGAAAGGTCAGAAGGTAGATAAGACACCTAGACCAGATGGACTACACCCTTGGGTTCTGAAAGTATTTGCTGAAGAGATTATAGCGGCATTAGTAATGATCTTTTAAGATTCAGTAGGGTCTGGAAGGGTCCCAGAGGACTGGAAAACTGCAAGCATCACTCTACTCTTAAAAAAGTGAAAGAGGCAAAAGTAAGGAAATATTAGGCCAGTTAGTCTGATTTCCACAGTTGGTAAGATGTTAAGAGCCCATTTTCAAGAATGTTTTGGACTACTTGGAAGTACATGGTAAAATAGGGCCAAGTCAGTATATTCTTAGGGGGAAATTTTACTGATAAATCTGTTGGAATTCTTTGAGGAAATAACCAGGGGAAACAAAGTAGAGTCAGTGGATGTTGTTTACTTGGATTTTCAGTAGGTCTTTGACAAGCTGCCACATGAGGCTGCTGAACAAGAGCTTGTGTATTACTGGAAGATACTAGCATGGATAAAAGATAGGCTGACTGGCAGGGGGCAAAGTGGGAATAAAAGAGGCATTTTCTGGTTGACTGCCAGTGAAGCGTAGTGCTCCACAAGAGTCAGTGTTGGGACCACTTATTTTCACTTTACACATCAATGATTTGAATAACAATTGATGGCTTTGAGGCCAAGTTCGCAGACGATATAAGATAGGTGGAGGGGCCAGTAGTGTTGAGGAAGCAGAGGTTCTGCAAAAGGACTTAGACAAATAAGGAGAATGGTCAGAAAGAATAAAGGTGTAACTATTTTCTAAACAGTGAAAAAATTCTGAAATCAGAGGTGCAAAGGAACATGGCAGGATTCCCTAAAGGTTACCCTGGTGGCAAGGAAGGCAAATGCAACATTATATTCATTTTAAGAGGACTAGAATATAAAAGCAAGGATACAATGCTGAGGCTTCACAAGGCATCGGTCAGAGTGCACTTGCAATATTGTGAGCATTTTGGGCACCTTACCTAAGAAAAAATGTGCTGGCATTGAAGGTCCAGAGAGGGCACAAGAGTTATCCAGGAATGAAAGAGTAACGTACAAGGAACACTTAACATTTGTGTTGGGCACGTGGCCAAGTGGTTAAGGCGTTCGTCTAGTGATCTGAAGGTCGCTAGTTCGAGCCTCAGCTGTGGCAGTGTGTTTGTGTCCTTGAGTAAGGCACTTAATCACACATTGCTCTAGTGTCTGTGCGAGGAGTGGCGTCCCACACAGACTTCCAATCTGCGCCTTGTAAGGCCTCTCATGGTCTGAGCTGACATTCCCTCCCTCAACATTTAATGGCATTGGTCTTGTACTCGCTGGAGTTTAAAAACAAGTGAAACCTAGCAGATATTGAAAGGCCTAAACATGGAGAGGATGTTTCCTATAATGAGGGAGACAAGGACCAGAGGGCACAGATAACAGATGAGGAAAAATTTCTTTTGCCAAAAAGTGAGAATTTTGTGGAATTCATTGTTACAGACAGCCATGAAGGCCAAGTCACTGAGTATACTTAAAGCAGAGGTCTTAAACCAAAATATCCATCTAGATGTAGTAATAACAGTATTTGCAGCAAAATGCTATGATACTAATAATGCAACAAAATCATAGCAAAATTTGCCTTTAACTTTCAAGATCTCAGCTCTAAAAAGGTTAAGAGTAAACAGAAAAAATATTGACATACCTGGGGAGCAAAGGCCAGAGTTTAGATGTTCTCTTAATTCAGCTGAGTATGTTTCACATTTTGTTTCATTTCAAACACTTAGAGGTTTCAGACACATTGATAATTTCTCAATCTATTTCAGTGCTATGCTTAAAATAGCTGTTCTGACCTTTAATTGGTCAGATGCTCGCTCTAGAAGTACTTTCCAAATTAACTAAGACAAAGTTGCCTTCAGATGCAGCACATGACCGAAGAAAAATCACTGGAATATTCCTCATACAAAGGGTAAATAAAAGCACAAAGGTCCACAGTAATAAGTAATACATAACATCTGATCTACAGTCACCACTTTATTACATGCAGCTGTTTATCCACACACAACATTCAATTCCTGCGCATTTCCTGTAAATTCCTTTTTTTTTAAATGCAGGCCACCTTGAAATACACAAAAAGAAACACTAAAGACCCACCTTGTAGAAGCAGTTTTGCCAGCACACTCCACCAGCAGCTCCTCTCACAACGTAGTTAGTAACCGAACTCTGCACTCCAACCTAGATTCCCAGCACGTTCTTCTCCCACAGTAAATTTCCAACTCCACCAATAGCTTCTTTCTTAAGCAACCTCTCCTCCTTTCAAATAATAGTAAGTCCCTTCACCATAAATGATGGCACCAGAACTATGAAGGTTACTTCAAATTCCTCACACTTCACTTGAAGTCACCAAGATCAGCTGCCCTACTTCCCGATGGAAACCTGCATAAACAAAAGAAAATTATTAAACATCAGGAAATTCTACTTTAGACAGAAAGCAATTCATTCTTATGTCAGGTAATTCACTTGTGCATTGTAGCGTACTTTTCCATACTGTACAAATGTCTATTTCTAGGCAAATTTAATTTTTAAAGTCCTGATGCAATTTTCTAATTCCTCATGAATCTCTCATGCAGTCCTTCCAATTCAACCTTTAAACAAGTTTGCTAACAACACAATTCATTTTTTAAAAAAATGCTAAGAGATGGAAGAATCAGAGTATTGAGAGGGGGAAATAATCCAAAAATCAGTCAACTGCACATTAAATCTCCACTTGCTGAACACAAGATTTAAAATACCCATGTACGCAACCGATAAAAAATTTCCCCTTGGGCACTAGATTCAAATCAAATTCTCACATTAGCCAAGGTACTTATAACTATAATTCCCACATAAAAAGTTGCTCAGTGGTTAGCTGTTGGAATGCAAGGGTGAGAAAAGCAATGGCCAACAGTTCCATTTTTAATGATATAGCTCAGAGGAAATCAAGTGAAAAAAGCCCACAAACATGACGACACAAATGAGCTAACACTTTGCTTGATGTTGGTTAAGAAATTTTTGACTAGAGTACCAGAGAAATCCTTTCTGTTGACAAGTACCACGGAACTTTTACGAATCACTACAACCATTAAAATAAACTGACAGAGCCTGGTGTAATTTCTTCTAAAGCATAATACCTACCTCAATTAATACCATCTGCACATCAATCTAGATTATTCACTTGGATCTATGACTTTCAGATCAAAGATTTAATAGCAATTAAGCCCAACCAGCAATTAAAATAGATACTAAGAATATTGAAAATCAGTCTTTGAATCAAACTATCAATGTAAAGAATTCAAAGGCATTAAGGGTGCTTAAAATAAAGATGCCAGGAAGGGCAGCAAGATAAGCCTCAACGGGTAACATGGGCTTAAAGGATTATAGAGTAAGTTGGTAAGATTCCCCCCCCCCCTTTAACAAACCTCCTTTAAAGAATGATAGGGACAACTCTGTTCAGATTTTTAGAAGTTCTTAGTTGAGCATATAATGTGACATAACCTACAAATTTTTGGAAATAGATTTAGATCTAGTAGCTTCAAAGTCTGCTGCAACATGTTTGATTGGAATGGAAAAAGCAGGTGACTAACAATGTTAGCTTTCATATTTACTAACCTTTTCAGACACACCCAGTAGCCATAGGGATGTACTGATTAAAATTATTTACAGCATTTATGACTGAGAATACTAAAAGACCATAAGCATGGGAATTATATACAGCCAACTTCTTCTATGAATGTTACTCATTCCTTGTCTGAAATATGGCTTTATAGTTTGTACCATTCTGAAACAGGTGAATTACAGGAAAACAGAAGTGATAATCTTTGCAAATATATTTGAATGTTTAGAAGTATATTAATAATGTTTAAAATGATGCCAGCAACCAATGGTAATGTGTTACAGAGAGTAGACAAAACTACTACTCTTCCTCTAGATATGCTTCTTCTCAACTGAGATCGATTGCAGACTGCAATTTCCCTTTTAAGGATTTACTTTTGAGCCGAATAAATGATCTTGGCTTTTGTGCAATCCCCAGGTGGACTTGGTGAGAATGAGAACGGAGAGCATCAATTCCTAACGGAAGAACACAAACCTGCAGTCCATTACTCTGCACTGATTACATCATTGAGCAAGATTAAAACCTGTCGAGGATAAGAGCGGAAAACAAAAAGGTGTTCGGACCCATCTGCCTGTGTTTGTCTGACCCTTCTTTCTTTTCGCTATTACCATCACGCCACACTGCCAGGCTCAGGAGCAGCTATGGCCCTGCAACCATCAAGCTGCTGAATTTCCAGGGACTCTGCAGACCATGGTCCATGTGTTTGTGTTTTCTTTTTCTGCCCACTATTTACACGATTTGATCAAGGTGTTTCAGTGCTGAACTGACTCCACAGCTGCCACCTGCAACCAACAGCATTCACCTCAGCACCGAGCTTGGCTCCTTGGTTACCGCCTTGTGAGAGTTGGGTTGAAGAAGTTTCCCCAAGGTAGACTGGGAACAAAATTATGTACAATTCAAGTGTGAGACAGGGTCCAGCAGATAACATTCAAACAGGACGTTGTATCCCTTTTTACAAGAATGGATACCTGACATAGAGTCCAATAATCCAAAAAAAATTGGATTGAAATCTGTACACGTTAGAAAATAGAATTATTATATATTGCAGTTTGATTTGGGACAAGGCTTCTTTTTCAGAATCATTTTGCAATTTATTTGTTTCATTGTTTGGCATTTGGATTCTGTGAGAATTGAAAAAAAATGTTAGTTACAGAGAAATTCTTAATAATAATTCGGCCAAACCACATTGTAGCAAGGATGCATTCTGGAGGATTGTGAATGAGAGTACTTGCCAATGCAGTTTCAACCTCCAAAAACAGCAATATGGATAATTTTCCAAATGTAAACACAGAAGCAACTCCATTACCAGGCATTGTTCTGATCTGTGGTTCAATACAACTTTTGCACTGCGTCAAACCAGGTCTTCACTAAGCCAGAAGCCTCCCTCCATTGTCAGTCCAGTGCACAGAAAACACACTGCCAACTAAATTCTGACCCAAAGAGGGTGCCAGCATTTAGGTTAATAACTAGCAAACAGTATGCTAATCATTTTTGGACCATATAAAATATAATAATGCAAATTCAGAAGCATTAAAGAGGGTTATAGATGACTGGCTCATGAAAATCCAATACTGCAAATTTTTCCAGATTCTGCTCACTTATAGTACTAGAATCTCTTCATCTGGAAACCACACAGAAATGGCCCACAGAAAAAGCCAGTGCCTTCTACAAAACTATTTCAAGGCAAGATTAAACTTTAGAAATCATACATTTGTTAGTTGTGAACTAGCTGTTGCACCTTTTTATTCAGTTGTTGACAGTTACTTCCTGATAAGATCACCTATCCCCAAATCACTTCATTTGGGCTGCATTCAGACAAAACATTTTTCTTCAGAGCAGTTCACTTGCTGGCAACAATTAAATCACCTACACTGACCTTCCCCTGTCTATTTGTTTCAAACCAGTTCCAAAGGGTTGTCAAGTACAAAGATTTCCCATTATAATTTGGGGGAAATTGTTAGCCTCTGACTTACAAAAAGAAAGTTTACATACAGTTCTCAAGAATGGAACCCTTATGTAATATGGAACGCCCTGTACTCTTAAAATCTTACTGATTATCAAAAACAACAAAAAATCACCATGAAAGGTGGCTAGCAACCCCATCTTGTAAATACCTAGAGCTACAGAAACAACAAGCATTCCAAAGACCTTATTTCTGGGAGAAGAAGGATACACCAAGAAAATGGGCTACACCTGGGGACAACCTGAAAGACTGACCCAGGATAGATGACTCTGGCCAGCTGCTGGCAATTGTCTGTACCCCAATAGAGGTGATGAGCTTAAGTAAAACAAAAAGATGATAAATTACATAGGTCTACGCTCAGACACTATTTATAAAGCTTTTATAATTATACATCAAGGACTTGAGAAATTTATACAGTATCTGATATCACTAACAACTACATTCCTAACTCAAAGTCATAACAAAAGAATACTAGTACCGAACTTGCATTCAGAGCTTACGATAAAGGTATCACAAAAATGTATCCCTCAAAAACAATATCAGGACATTTGAACAGGTCACCTAAATTAACCAATGGAATGTGAATGCTACCTTAAACATTAAGACAGACTTTGGCACAAAATTTGGAAGATTATAAACTGTCAACACAACAGAGCTGAATCAGAGGTCATTGACAATTTCACTTTTGATCTTGAACCTGTTCTAACTATATATAAGTTGCCAAACCTTAAACTGAACAGAGAGCTACCAATTCACTATTAATTGCAAATCACTAGTCATTTAGCAAATTAGCACAATAACCTTCAGTTAACGCAGTGCTTCATGACTTTTCACTAATTTTAACAAAATTTCTGAGAAATGGTGGCAAAGGTAAATATTATTGCACAAATTTTGCATGCAGCTTTGAACATAAACAAGGTTATCAACAACTCCCACCCAGTTCCTCCTCAATTAGGTCATCAGCATAGTTTATACGAAAATACTAGCTTAAACAAACATCAGCAGACTATGGAATACGAGCAAAATGACTCCATCTTCAAGTTAATATGCACCTTGCTTCTGAGTGTTCATAATAGCAAGGTTTGGGGCTGTTATGAATTATGTTAGTGTTCCTTTACAGGAGTTTTTTTGGGTGTAGTATTCTGCAACTTCCTTGTATAATGCACTGCAAGGCTGATAAGGCACCAAATAGATATCATCACACAACATACCACTTCAGCTTTCAATTATCAGCAAGCACACAACCATTAGTGCAAATCAAACAAATTTAAATGTTATTGAAACCATAGTACACCTAAAAATGGATTCCTAAAAAAAGGACCCATTTGGTAGCTGTATTCAAATCCTGCATATCAGAAGTATCAGCTGAATTTTATCCTACCTGATTTAAAATTTCCATGTAGTATATGTGAATATATTGAGTGTTTGCTCTCAAAGAATATAATTTACTTTACTCAAGACAATTTTGCAGCAAAATGGTAACTAACTTTTAGACATAATGAGTATATACTTTTAAAAATTTGAACCACGCTTAACCATTCCAGAACAACGATACAATAAAGTCCTATATATGCAAATTAAATCAAATTACTTCCCAGATACCTTATAATATTTCACAATGAAACCAACTCAGCTGTACTTGCTTAAGAAAAGCATGTAAGTGCTGAATAATGATGCTTTTTCTCTTGGAATTCCTGTGACTTTTGAGTTCCACTACACTAAGAGCATCAAAAATAAATTCCCTTGATTATCTGGAAGCAACAGAAATCATTACTGGTACCATTTTTAAACACAAGTCAAATGGCATAAATAATAGATTCCACTGTAGCCTATTTAAAGGAAGTTTCAACCAATCTTAAAGTTCCCGATGCACCAAACTGTAGTCTCCAAGCACACTGAAAATTACAAATAGCTTATTCGTTGTAATATGCCGTAACAAAATATCTTCAAGTGCTTTGCCTGTAACTGAAAGCCTCAACCAATCACCTTTGCAGAAGTAATTTCCCCCCTTTCAACAAATAGCTCAAAGGCCACAATGAACTTATAAGCCATCCTCTTTGGCAGCCCCTAACACCCAAATTGTCCAACTTGTGCAGTACATTTCACACAAGGTAAAAGATTTGGAATATTGAATACTGGAACTTAGTTTGAGGAGAAGCCCCTTTAAATAGGTAAAGTGGCAGAACAAATCTATGACAGTGTATAAATGAATTCTGCTAGATCATTAATGTCTCAAGTAACCCACAATCTTGCACATTATTGTGCTGATAGTTTCACCGCAGATCCCCAATGGTACAGGGAAGATTCCCTTACAGAATTTCTAACTTGTGCAATTATGGTCTATGATAAAGGAGTTATTCCACTTTCTCAAATGAAAACAAAAGTACAAGCTCACAAGAAATACTTGATATACTACTATAGAAAACTAACATTTAAACACAATCTATTTACTAAGTTTCCACAACCTAGGATGTGCTCAGAAAACTTCAGAAAGCTAATTTAAACCCTGCAGGAATAAAATCTGACTACTAAAATTCTAAAGACTGGAAACTAAAACCATGCACCAATCTCCTCTCACAAAATATTAAAAAAATTTTCTAATTCAGTCCAAGTAGAAAACATATCAAAAATTAATGCTCTCATTGTAATTCCAATATATTTGCTTGCAGAGTATTAACTAACTGTACTACATGGCTATTGACATTGGTAGGTATGTATTGGCTTGGAAATGTCAAACTCAATCTTTTACAGATTGATCTAATAAAACTATCCACATAATTATTTGGTACATTAATATTCAAATAGTCATTTTCATTATTTCACAGAAAACAGTCTGTTCTTAAAGTGTTTAAACCATTCAATTGCCTTAGTGAGTTAGATCTATAACTATATAAATGGACATTTCCATTTCAAAATAGATCTGCAGGTCTAATTCTTTCTTGCTAAAAATTATTTGGTTCATGCATATAATGCCACATGCAGTTGAAATAATAAGCAGTTTGAAGATATATATGACTCCAAAATCCTAAGGGCTCCAGTTCAGAGTTAAAAACCACCAGATCAAAAGATGTTGCTTTAATGCAGGCCAAGTCCGGCTAAGTTCTGATTTCACATTCCACCAGCCAAGCTTCCAACCTCAAAGGAAGCTGGATGAAAAAAAAATAACTTACTGAAGGCGGTACAACCTTTATAACAGACACAAAACACAAAAGCACTGAGTTTAATGCTGTATTTATTACAAATTAATATTCCAAACTGCATTGGAAAAACAAAACAATGTTGGCCAGTATTCTAGCCTACACTTTCTATTTGTTCTGATAATGTAACAGTGGTGAAACCAGTTGCTCAGTTTTTAGCAATTTATCAAATGGCCATAAGTCATCTCAGCTGATAAATGCTGAGCCAGACAGGGGCTGTAACCTTCATAACAGGGTAAGCTGTCACTGTAATTATCATTTTCCAATGGCCTCACTGATGCCATTGTGCAAGTGTGGTACACTGTTCAAGTAACTGATGCTAAATTGCTCAGCTTACTATGAGCATTTTTGATTGCAGCTTGCATTCTGCAACTTAGTTGCTTATCCAGTTGTGATCCCTCACTTGGTAGTTATTTAACATTGAGCAGTATTCTCCACCACTTCCCTCCACAAATACATGCTTGTTCCTTTACTACCCTGCCTTAGTATCCTGCCTAAGAACTCATCTCTTACCTGTGTGATTATTAATATTATGGTGTTAGACTGCAAAGGACATCACAGCCAAACTGAACATTGCCTCTGCATGAAGCTTCAGTAACTGATCAAAACTATTTGTGATAATTTGATATGGTAAAATACAGCAAAGAAAACCACCCTCATTCACATTTCCCCAAGTAGCAATGGTGGAAAACCTAGCCTGTTTTCTTCTCCTAAACCAAGAATTCCCAATCATTGTTACAGCATGGACCTCGACCATGAACTGAGAGGTCCGTGAACCCCAAGGTTGGGAATCCTTGTCCTAAACCAAGACATGCTAACGCTACTCACAATACCACTCAAATGTGGGGCTCCCTAGTCAAATAGATTTGCAAATCCACTTAAGAAGCGTCCTAAAGCCAAAGTGTAAAGCAACATTGTAGCCATAGATAAAAGAAGAACAGTTTATACTAAGCTTCTAGGCAGGGTCATTATATAAATTACGTCTTTCTAACAGTCAGATATAAATAGCAACTATGTTTATTCTACATTAAAAGCATCACAGGGAACAGCAATGTCTTACGTACCGGAGCTGCAAACAAACAAAAATCACAAATCGCTGTACAAACACAAATAGTGTACATTTATTCCGCTTAAGGACAATGTACTTCAGTATGTGAATAAGATTGTTACATTTGCCAAAAGGGGAATCAGTGAAGGGAAAATCCTTCCTTTCACTTATGACTAATTCAAACGACAGGATGTTTCAAGAAACCCATAAAAACTTTCCAAACTGATCACAGCAATTTTGAGAACGGGGGTTGAGGTGAGTAAACACACAGCTGATGTCAGCAAATGTGGCGCTCCCAACGTGAACACTCAAACCCCACCAACACAAAACCTATATTAAAACGTTCTAAGCAAAGCTTTTTAAGAGGGAACGCAACTTTAAACAATTACATTACACGAACCCCCTTACTACCGCCAGCCATCTACAATATAGCAGCCAGATCCCGATCGTGCCGGTAGAGCCTCACCTGATTGCAGCGTTGGGAGGACAGGGGTCAGTGCCAGCATTCACCCAGCGACACCATCAGAAGGCCCGGACTGCCCCGTCCCGACCCCACCACCATGTCCGCTCGCTTCCTCCTCCTTCCTCTACTGAATTCCCCCTCTGCGCCCGTGGCGGAGGGCAAGGGGGGAGTGGGGAGGGGGCGGCCGGTGTCAGAAGCGGCGGTGGTCAGGGGACGGCAGGGTGCCCGAGGCAGGCCGCATGGCCTCGCTCCTCTCTTCGGCTAGGCGCCCGAGCTCCCACTCTCTCCCTCTCGCTGTTTTTCCTCCAATTGTTTTCGTTTCTGCGCTCCGGGCACGCGCCTGCGTGCGCGCTCCACGGCCGGCGCGCGGGCCCAACGTCGGCGCTCGCGGCGCCCCGCTAGAAGCGCCTGGAAAACCCGCACACGGTGGCAACCATCCGACTCCTCTTTCTAAATACGTTATAAAAAACGTCCCCTTTGAAGAGGGGAAGGGGGAAACTCAATCAAGACGAACGGGAATGCGATTGAAACGTTAACGGCGACTCGCGTTCCCGCCTTAATCGGACTGTTTTCCTCCGCTTCCCTCAACGCATCGCCAACAATCGCAGCTTCATTCCCGTTCTACAAACAAGTAACTGCCCATCGATTACCTACCACATCGATTTGTAATATTGTGCCGGACGTCCCGCCTTCCCCCTATTGCCTCATGCGCCATAGCCGCCGCTCCGTCCGAACGCCCGACTTGATTGGTTGCTGCCAACGCCTGTCTCTTCAACGGCCTGAACGATTCCGAAGGCGGTCCTCATGATGAGGGAGGGCGTGCTGTGCGCATGGGCGACATTGGTGGCAATGCAATGTGGGGCTTGGAGTTTTTAAACCACCTTTCCAACGCAACTGTGCATAATGACGAAGATGTGATGTTACAAGTGTCAGATCAGAGCAGTGAAACAAGCAGTTACAGCAACTTTTGATTCAAGTCATTATGTGACTCATCGCAAGCACTCCCGGGGAAAAAATTCTTCTTCAATCACATAAAGTTCACCAGTTCTAACCATTCCAGGATTTTTATTAAACGATTAAATCAGTGCCTACAAAATAAGTGACTTGGTAATCGGAACTGACATTCCTGGCTGTTTAATCCTTAGCCTTCCTGGAACTTTGACCAAAGCAACCATATCCAATACTTCTCTGTTCTGAAAGCCCATTAGAAGACTCGATTAAATGTCACGTTTACCTCTTTTCAAATGTTTGTGCCAACCTCAATGCAAACCTTAAAGCCGTCTCAATGAAGTTAACAACTGCTAATGGAGAATTATAACGTTTATTTTAGCTTGACGCTGTCGTCCAGAAACCATGAGTTATAACATTACAAAATTGGTAAGTTGAGGTACACAAAACCCACTTCCTAGCCTCATCTACACTGTTCCCCTGCCACGCCCAGTATGGAAATCCACGTAATTTTCCTTGTTTATGCTTTCCGGTACTTGTATCCGATTCCTTCGACATAAATGAATGACTGCTGTGCATACCTGCTGTTGAATTAATTAAATTTGTATAATGATTTGCTTCGAAACATCATGGGCATGTAAAATTAGTAGAGTATGTGTCTTTTTTTGAAACTGTTGTACAGGTCTTGCTAGTATTCTAGGTTGGTAAGTATGTGTCATCATGGATTTTTTCCTTTAATTCTTTTGATACAGAAGAATACAAGATGAATTCATGTCACTACTACACATTGTTTGCAGAGGCGAATGAGTCATGCTGACATGTTCAAAGGGAATCCAGTGCATACATGTGAAATGGAACTTTAAACCATCGTTGTATCATGTTTCCATTGCAAGTCATGTCCATGAAAGTCAATCCCAATGACAGAAAATCCTCCCATTTCAATGGGTCCCACTACTTCATCAAAGTTTCAAGCAACTACCAGTAATTACTTAGCTGTCCCCGCAACAAGCACATGAAAGCTTGGTTTTTCGTAGAGAGCTAAACTTCTGCACAGCAACCATTGAAATCCTTGTGGTACAAGTTAATGCCAGGAACAAGTGCTCTATGGAAAGAGCAGAAGGCCAAAGACAGGCTTGTGCCAGGCAGGGTAGCTGGTGGCTGCTGACATTCTCATTTCCAGGAGTGAGCACGGCATGAGTACTGCCAAAATCACCATCTCACTAAGTGAGATTCAGTACTCAGCCATCGTACACACATGCAAAAGTCTTTTAGGCACATATATGTACCTTGGGTACCTGAGAATTTGCACAGTACTGTAGTAATTTTACAACATACATGAGTGATGATAAACCTGACTTTGATGTGGGTCTCTAGTGCGGACTGAGAGTAGGAAAGGGGCAAAGAGAGGGGAGCTATGGTTGGGAGAAGGGGAAAGGAGAGGGATTGAGCAGGAAGCACCAGAGAGATATTTTGTAAAGATCAATAAATTAATTGTTTGGAATCATATGACCTTACCTGGTGTCTCAGGTGGGGGTGTGTCTGCACCTGCATCCACCACCCATCTCTGGCACTCCTTCTCTGCCAGCTGTCCCACAACACTCCACCCTCGCCATTCCCAATATCCTTTGCTCCTGGCAGATTGACAAACTCACTCTCCACTCCATGTTGACAAACACAGTACTGTGCAAAAGATTTAGGTCCCTTAGCTATATATATATATATATATGTGCCTAAGACTTTTGCCCAGTACTGTATGCCATATTAATATTCTATGGAGAGCTTTTAAAACAAAGCTTTCTTCTGTGTCCTGGTCTTCTGATTGAAAATGCCTTGCACATACCCCATTTGCGCTTTCTTTTTTAACTAGATCAAGAAGACTACTATTTGCTCCAACACAATACAAACTCAAACTCAAAGAATGGAGGAAGAGGATAAGGGGTAAGAGATGCATCAATGCAGAGAGACATAGGAGAAGGATGATAAAAAAAGGATATGCTTTATCTCTTAACAGCAGCCACATTGGCACTGTCTAGAAGGCAGAGCCTTCACACTGGATTTGACATGACCTCTCTGTAAGCGTCTACTCTCTGTCCCATTATACTGAGTCAAGTAGTGCAAGGTTGAGGCAGAAGCCATGCCAAGTCTTCATGCCCTCTTGTAGTGTTCTACCTCTTCTGTCTAGCCTGTGATCTGTTAGAGAAGCAAGATGTCTCTGACACAATAAATTGTATGGGCAGATGCCATCTGTAAGCAGAAAGATATTCTCCAGGAAGAGTGATAAGCAACTGATATCCCCATTTTGTTTATCCAGGTGTGGACAACGAGACATGTAATGGTCAGAGACATCTGTTCAAAAATATGTGTGCCCCGACTCCGTGGAGATATCTATAACTTGGAGCCCGAGTAGGCTCCAAGTTGGGCTCTAGGTCTCTCTGCACCTCTTGGCCCGGGGCAGCAGGTGGTTTCAATGGAGAATCTTGACAGGTCCATTCCCATCCTCTGGTTTCACTGAAAAAACTGGTAGGTCTGGCATCTGACTCTCCACCACAGAGGGCGTAGCCGCCCAGCGGTCAGCCAACTTATGCTTTCCAGGTAGCCCCAAATTCCATATGAGGACTCTGTCTCCCGGCAGGAGTTGGGAGAACCTCACTTTTTGATTGTACCTCCTTTTATTTCCTTGATTCTGCTTGACAGCCACGACCCCAGCTGATTCTTAAGCCCTTTTCAGCTCTCTTCTTGTGCCAGACACATACTTCAGATAAGTCTTCGGTGGTAAGTCACCCTCATCAGTCCCAAAACAAAGGTCAATGGGCAACCTCGCCTCGTGCCCAAACACCAGATAATATGGTGAGTACCCAGTAGTTTCATTTCGTATACAGTTGTAACTGTGAACCAGATGCCCAATATATTGATTCCACTTGTTGTTCTTGCTGATCTCCAGGGTCCCAAGCATGTCTAGCAAGGTCCGATTAAATCTCTTTGACTGGGGAATCACCCTGTGGTCCTCGTCTTCTCGCCTCCAAGCATGCCCAGTAACTCATAGATGAGTTTACTCTTGAAATCCCATCGCTGATTACTACATATCCACCTGGGAAGGCCATAATAGATGAAATACTTCTCCCATAATACTTTTGCCACCGTAGACGCCCTCTGGTCCTTGGTAGGAAACGCAATGGGCCTTAACTCAGTGCCCTGATCCTGATACAGGATGCCCCCTAAGCCCTCTCGGCTCGCATCCGTGTGCAGTACGTACAGCAGTCAGGGGTCCACAAAAGCCAGCACTGACGCCTGAGTCAGCAGCTTCTTCAGCAACTGAAAGGCCTCCTCACATTTTACATTCCACTTCAGTCCAAAGGGCTCAGACGGGCTAAGATACTCTCCACCCTCCTGTTCTTTTCTCCCCCTCCCTTTCTTCCCCAAGAGAGGGTAACCGCACAGAAGCTAATTCAATGGGTGACTCACTTTCGCATAGCCCTTCACAAACCTCCGATAGTAACCACAGAACCCGAGGAACAAGCGCAGAGTGTTCACAGTCTGGGGTCTTGACCAAGTGGTAACCACCTCTATCTTAGACAGATCTGTAGCTATTCCATCCCATGAGATTATGTGCCCAACTTAGCTAATAGACGTTTGGCAGAACTGGCAATTGTCCATGGAAAGCTTTAACCCTTCAGCTTTCAGGCGTCCCAGCATCTTCAACTTAAACAAATGCTGCCGAACAGGGGACACATCGCGCAGCATCCACCCAAACAAGATTTCTTAAGTTTGGCCGGGCCGGGGGCTGTCATCCCCTATATTAAGCCACTAGCTGAAGTGAGAGTTACAATTGTGGAGGCTCATCCTCCACCTCTGTGGAGGCCAGTTGCCGCGACCTTTCTCGGAACAGGGTATCCTCAGTCATCTGGATAGTGTGACACGTGCTCTTGGATCAACCCACATCGAAGCATCAGTGGAAAAGTCACCTTCAAGCTTCAACATCTTCTCTACCAACCTCCTCTTCCAACCTGCAAGAACTGGGAATTCCCCAAAGTTGAATGATTCAGCGGTCAACTTTTCCCCCTTTTCCAATAGTTTCTCCCAGACTTATTTCACCTGGACACTTGACATTACTGTCACCAGGAACAAATGCACCAGGGGCATCCCCTGCTTGAAGGCAACTTCTCTCTTCGTAGTATTCCTGACAATCACTGCCATCCTGCTCGCCTGTACACCCGAGGGCTTCTGCAATTCAGGCCTCACCAGTACCCCAGCAGGAAATCCCAACTCCCCCTCGAGGCTTCCGGAATGTCCACTAAGAGGGCTTCACCCTCAAGCACTCCAGGAAATCTGGGTGTTCCCATCACTCTCGCTACTTCCCCAGGCCATACTATACTCCCATTGGCTTCGACTGGGTGAACCACAGAGTCCCTCATCTAAATTCGGTATCCGGCCTAATGCAGCCACGTACTTCCTCAAAAGCAGCTCGAAACACCAGGTGCACGGACAATGTTCCCAGAAAGCTCTCGCCAGCCTTCTCCTTGCAGACCCCCATGAGCCTCCTCACAAGAGGGCTGTTGGTCCCCACCAGAATTGAAATGCCGCCCTTCCCAACAGGGTCCAGACAAACCAGCATAAGTGTATCCAGGACCTCAGACACTCCGACATCGGCAATGTAACCTGCATAAATATCCTCTATTCATAGCGACACACTGGAGCATGGTCCCACTAAGCCTTCAGGAATAGGGTCTTTCGCTTTCGGGAGTACCGTGGCACATTGCTGGGAACGTGTTTCTCCAGAGACACCAGGTCGTTCCCTCACTGGGTCTCCTCTAAGATTTTCCAGCAACTCTCTCTGCTTAGGTACCCGGGGGCTCACTCTCCTTCTGGCGTGACACCTGCTGCCAGCAGCCCTCCGCATTGTTCGTCCCCTTGGAGGATCCACCCGCCATCAGCTCCATCGTATGGGGGGGGGGGTCACACCCACTGATAACAGTCGACATATCTCTGTTCTCAACTCTGCCTCAATCTCCTCTACTGCTCCCCGGGGTAGGCTATCTGTGGTCACTTCACCACAGGGGACCACTACCAAGGACTATACCCTGCTGACGGAGGCCTCCCATGCATCCAATGCATTCTCCTCTTCCCATACCTCTCTTATCGGCTCAACAAAAGATGGAGGGGGGCGCGTTTTATGAGACTGTCAGAGACCCCAAGCAATCAGGTCATGAGACTGGGCACCCCTGGCTATCTGGTACATTCTTAACTGAATAAAAACAGAAATAAAAGCAGAAAGCTCCTCCTCCTTCTCCTGATACATGTTCTGAAACTCCACCATGAGCTCCATTGGGCTCCCTGTCAGGCCAAAAGAGCCTTCCAGGGCTTGCAGGTAATTGCTCATGGTTGCTAGGGGGTGCTTCAACCTGACGGCTCTTGCAATGTCAGCGGCCCGCCCATTCAAACTTCCAACCAATTTCTGTCGCTTTACATCATCAGAGCACTGCCACTCATCTAACAACTGAGAGGTCCACTCTGCCCAAGTCTCATACTCTTCTTCCCCTTTAGGGATGGACATTATTCCAGAGAACAGGCAGAGCCTACCATAGCAGGGACGTTGAACCTGATTTTTGCATTTATTCACCAGAGAGGTAAGGGTGGATACTAACTCAGAATTCTCACTCTTCACTGGGGGGTGTGAACTAATTAGACATTCCAAATCCGACCAGTCCTTCTCCTCACTCCCCAGAAATGATCGAACCCTGTCTTTGAAATCTCTGCCCCCAGCTACCACTATGTCAGCGCTGATCTGCATTAAAACGAAAGCTGCACCAGCCATTTTATCAAACCTCCGCCCATAATCGCAACTTTAACAGTACATAACAGGCGAATTAACAACTCATCCAGAGTGCAAACATCTACCCCACTCGGGGTAATCACACAGCATTCAACGGAGTCAGTTCCAGATGAGCCCCCACGATTGTGACTTTTGCTTCGCCCTGCGGCTTAATATAGGGGATGATAGCCCCACCCACCCCACCCCGGCCCGGCCAAACTTAAGAAATCTCGTTTGGGTGGATGCTGCGCAATGTGTCCCCTGTTACAAATCAGTACCACGAAATAACCAACAGTACACAATGTGCGATTAAACGATTGAGCTTTAAATTCTTCATTTGACTATATGGTTAGTTAAGAAAACAAAAAAAAGGGCCCATTCTCGTGAAACAAGTCTAATATGCAAGGTAGGAGCTCACTGATAAGGCCGTTCATCCACCATCGACCTCCTCTGATCGTCGCTGACCTTCGGACCCTCACTACAAGTCCACTCCGTCTGGCGGTCTACCAACTCTCTCCATTCACATCTTCTCTCCTCATCCCTCCCCAGCAAAAGACCTGCGATTTCCCAGCTCCCAGACACACAAGAAAGAACAACATCCTGCTCATTGGCTAGCATGTCCCGTTATCTCTAGTCATAACCCAAACATTGCTGCTACAGAGAAACCATTACCTCAGCAGTAGAACATTACAGAGAAGCCATTACATTAGCAGTGAAACCTTACAGTGTGTTATGTATGTCCCAAGGACCCCCTCAGTTGTAAGAAAGCAGCCTACCACTTGTAAGGTTCCAACCTCAGGGAAGGGTACTGCAGGATGGTGGTAGGGCTTCGAAAAGGATCTGAGGAAGAACCTTTTCACTCAGAGGATGGTTGTAAACTGGAACACCCTGCCGAAGTGGTTGGTGAAGACAGACGGTCTCTGAATATTTAAGAAGGACTTCAACAAATATCTGAAGGCATAGGTTATGGATAAAGTTCTGAAAATGGGATTGTTGTACAGTACTTATTTATCAGAATCAGATCAGGTTTAATATCACTGGCATATGTCATGAATTTTATTAACTTTGCAGCAGCAGTGCAATACAATACATGATAATTATAGAAAAATACTGAATTACAGTATTATAATAGTTAAATAAGTAGTGCAAAAACAGAAATAAAAACGTAGTGAGATAGCATTCATGGGTTCAATGTCCATTCAGATGGCAGATGGGAAGAAGCTGTTCCTGAATCATTGAGTGTGTGCCTTCAGTTTTTGTTTTCCCTTCCTGATGGCAGTAATGAGAAGAGGGTGTGTCCTAGACAATAGGGGTCCTTAATGATGGATGCTGCCTTTTTAAGGAATTGCTCCTTGAAGATGTCCTGGATGCTGCAGAGGCTAGTGCCCATGATGGAGGTGACTAATTTTACAAATCTCTGCACCTTACTTCAATCCTGTGCAGTAGCCGCAACCCCCCCCCCCCAACCCCGCCATACCAGACAGTGATGCAACCAGTTAGAATGCTCTCCGTGGTACATTTGTAGAAATTTGCGAGTGTTTTGGTGACATACCAAATCTCCTCAAACTCCTCAGGAAGTATAGCTGCTGTTTTGTCTTCTTTGTAGTTGCAGGTTAGGTCCTCAGAGCTATTGACAGGAACTTGAAACTGCTCACTCTTTCCATTTCTGGTCCTTTGGTGAGGGCTGGTGTGAGTTCGTTTGTCTTACCCTTTCTTAACCTTTCAGTTCTTTGGTCTTACTGACGTTGAGTACAAGGTTGTTGCTGCAACACCACTCAACTCAATCATCTTGCTCCTATACACCCTCTCATTGCCTTCTGAGGTTCTGCCAACAGCGGTTATATCATCAGCAAATTTATAGATGGTATTTGAGCTATGCCTAGCCAAATGGTCAGTACAATGAGGGCACGCCAAGGGGACTATTTCTGTGCTGTATCTTGCTATGACATCCAGTAGGTTGTTCACATCTACCAAAGTGCTTTTATTCACAAATCCTGTAAGTAGCATGTTTCCTTTTAATCATCTATTCAATGTGTAAACTTGGATTAAGATAAAATTGATAATGCAAAGGGAGATAAAAGCTGGTGTAGTTCCACACTGTGTCCCAATGGAACACCCTCTGAAGTTATTCAAATGATACATTTCCACAAAAAATGAAAATAATTTCCCAGTATGATCAAAGATCTCTCTAATTTTGTGATGTTTCTGTTCGTCTTTCCTCTACGATAATAGTAACGATGCATAACTTACCCATAACGACCATTGCCCTGATGAGATCGTTCAGACAAAAAGGTCCTCGTTGCAATATCATCAGGAGGTCTGATTGTCTCAAGTCCTTTACATGTCCATGTGCACTGCATAGTGAATAAATGGTTAAAATATACAGTATATTAACAGTATTTATTCATATACTCTGGTGCTAGAGACTGAAGCATAAAAACAAAATGTTGGAGGAACCCAGCAGATCAGAGAGCATCTGCAATGCAAAATGGACGGTCAACACTTCAGGTTGAGACCTTTCATCAAACCAGAGTTTTTCTACCCATTTGCTGCTTGCTTTAGATTCCAGCATCTGCAGTCTCCTGTAATTTCTGCTGTCCTCTATTCTTTGACCACATATTCACCCAGATTCATTATGAAGCTATAACCTTCTTCTTCTATTCCGTACTCTGGCCTCTTACCTCTTCTCACCTGCCTATCACCTACCCCTGGAACCCCTTCTCCTTTCCTTTCTCCTATGACCCACTCTACTCTCCAATCAGATTCCTTCTTCTCCAGCCCTTTACCTTTCCTACCCACCTGGCTTCACCTATCGCCTTCTAGCTATCCTCCTTCCCCTCCACCCACCTTTTTGTTCTGGCATCTTCCCCCTTCCTTTCTAATCATGAAGAAGGGTCTTGGCCCAAAGCATCAGTTGTTTATTCATTTCCAATGATGCTGCTTGACCTGCTGAGTTCCTCCAGCATTTTGTGTGAGTTGCTTGGATTTCCAGCATCTGCAGAATTTCTTGTGTTTATGAGAGTCTTCTCTCGTGTCTCCGTGCTAGAGACTGCATTCTCCAAATTTTGCTGCAAATGGGCAGTGGATAGTCTGATAAAGATATTATGGGCTGAATTGAGTTGGCTGTGCCAGTAGCTCCAGGGGGAACCTACTCACAGATAAATATGTCCAGGGCTTGAATGGCTCTGCTAGAGAATCTACTCTGTGATCCCACATCAGGTCCCATTATTCATTTGAATAGGGATTCCTCAGCTGAATGTTGACAAGGACAAGGTAAGTTTCATCTTTTTGTTTACTAGTTTTACTTTATTTTAATGTGTTAAATCATTTATTAGCACTTGAATATAGAATTATAACGTAGAGCACTACAGTACAGAGAAAGGCCCTTCAGCCTATCCAAACTATTATTCTACCTAATCCAATCGAACCACACCTGGATCATAGTCTTCCAATACCTCTCCCATTAACGCACTTACCCAAATTTTCCTTAAATGTTGAAATCAACCCCGCATCCACCACCTCCACTGGGAGTTCATTCCACACTCACATGACCCTCTTTCCCTGGTCTTCAAGTCCAGGCGACATCCTTGTAAATTTTCTCTGTAATCTTTTTGATCTTACCTCTATCATTTTATGTGATCGTTTTAATAAACAAAATTATAATATATGAATAAGATTGTGTTGTTTTAATAAATTATATTATGTAGTCTTCATAATCTCAATATTATTTAATGTAATTTTAATAATTTTTAATTATCCCCATCAGATATATTTATAAACTTCTACAGGGCTATCTTTGATGGAGGGTAGGCTCCACCCCAACCCTATCTCTTGATCAAGTCTCAGGATGTGATCTCCATCTTTTATTCTCCTACACCTTTCCAAGGAAACTCAGTATGAGGTCGAGGAAGCTCGTCTACTGCTTTAGTTCTTTGCAAACTTCAGGACTCGACAGTAAGTTCAACAGATTCATTTATCAATCATTCCGATCTTTTATCTCCAGTGCAGAGTTTTTTTCATCCTCTGGCGTTTGGGATTTAATTTCTCTTCTATTTATTCCTTCTCAAAACATTTCTTTGTTAATCAGCAGTCACCACCACCATATTGTCCAAGTCAAGTCAATGTCACCTCACCACTGGAATTTAGTTTTTTTGTGCAAGTAATACTAGTGAAAGCATAGCTAGTCACTTGGGGTAAGTTAGTGGAGAAATTGTTCTGTTTGGCAGTGAAGTCAGTGGTCCTTTCTGTCACTTTCCTGATGATTAAGAGCAGAGTATCCGGACGGTAATCAAACAGATTGGATTTGTCTTTTTTTTTTGTGTGCGGACATAATTAGGGCAATTTTTCCACATGGCTGGGTAGATACTGGTTTTGTAAGTACACTGTAACAACATGGCGACAGATGTACTAGCATAAAGCACAAATTTCATAAATTTCAGCTGCCAGATCTGTTCAAAGCCTATCCTATTCAACACAACATGATGGAGGATTCCATTTGTGTGAAGACAATATTTTGATTCCACAAAAGCTCTGCAGCCATCACTTTAAACAATTCTGACATAGAAAGATATTCAGCTTTAAGGGCAAGGTCAACTAGGCTTGTTCCGCATATTGGTTTCCCTTACTACATGATAGCACCCGTTCTGATAGCTACGTACTGGTACGAACAGCCCATCCTTGGAGATGGACAGTGAACTCTGTGCCCTGGTGGTTATTTTCAGCACTACTTCTGAGTGTTATTCATCAGCTGAACGAGGATGTCAGGAAGAGGTTTCCTTGTCCATGTTTGCCCTTCATGAAGTCTGAAACCAATATTGAGAACTCCCCTCACTACTTCCTCCACCTCCCTACCACTACACTGTCCCCTCTACTGCCAGACGAGAGGACTCACTCAGTCTGTGTGATGGAGGAGATGTTGTCTGTAAGTCTGATTCTGATTAACATGACATAGTAGTATACGGAATAGCTCTTTGAATTGAAATACCAGTCCCTGATGTTTGTGTGCAGAACTTTGCTGTGTCTGAATTTCTGTCCAGCTCAATACCAGATGGTCTGCATTGCTTCTCACCGTGCTTTCTGCCAAAATACTTAATTTCACACTCCTCTGAATTTCACTTGTCTGCCCATTCTGCCACCAATCTATGTCCTGCTGCAATCACTTAGTGACATCTTCACTGTATGCTTGCCACCACATCCGTGGTTAGATATAGCTGTTTCTGAACTTTTACTTTGTCTTCTAAAATGAAAATCTTTTACTCTTTTGCTAGCATTCGTCCTTCTGAAACCAGTTGTATGCTGCTATCTGAGAAATGGCTACTACAATGATTCACTAATATAGAAACATAGAAACATAGAAAACATACAGCACAATACAGGCAGTTCGGCCCACAAAGCTGTGCCGAACATGGCCCTACCTTAGAACTACCTAGGTTTTTACCCATAGCCCTCTATTTTTCTAAGCTCCATGTACCTCTCCAAGAGTCTCTTAAAAGACCCTATCATTTCCGCCTCCACCACTGCTGCCAGCAGCCCATTCCACGCACTCACCAATCTCTGCATAAAAAACTTACCCCTAACATCTCCTCTGCACCTTAAAACTATGCCCTCTCGTGTCAGCCACTTCAGCCCTGGGAAAAAGCCTCTGACTATCCACACGATCAATACCTCTCATTATCTTGTACGCCTCTGTCAGGTCACCTCTCCTCCTCTGTTGCTCCAAGGAGAAAAGGCCGAGTTCACTCAACCTATTCTCATAAGGCATGCTCCCCAATCCACGCAACATCCTTGCAGATCTTCTCTGCACCCTTTCTATGGTTTCCATGTCCTTCCTGCAGTGAGGCGACCAGAATTGAGCACAGTACGCCAAGTGGGGTCTGACCAGGGTCCTGTATAGCTGTAACATTACCTCTCGACTCTTAAACTCAATTCCACAATTGATGAAGGACAATGCTCTGTATGCTTTTTTAACAACAGAGTCAACCTGCGTAGCAGCTTTGAGTGTGCAGTGGACTCGAACCCCAAGATCCCTCTGATGCTCCACACTGCCAAGAGTCTTACCATTAATGCTATGTTGTGGCATCATGTTTGTCCTACCAAAATGAACCACCTCACACTTATATGGGCTGAACTCCATCTGCCACTTCTCAGCCCAGTTTTGCATCCTATCAATGTTCCATTGTAACCTCTGACAGCCCTTCACACTATCCACAACACCCCCAACGTTTATGTCATCAGCAAATTTATTAACCCATCCCTCCATTTCCTCATCCAGTCATTTATAAAAATCACAAAGAGTAGGGGTCCCAGAACAGATCCCTGAGGAGCACCACTGGTCACCGGTCTCCATGCAGAATATGATCCATCTACAACCACTCTTTGCCCTCTGTGGATAAGCCAGTTCTGGATCCATAAAGCAATATCCCCTTGGATTCCATGCCTCCTTACTTTCTCAATAAGCCTTGCATGGGGTACCTTATCAAATGCCTTGCTGAAATCCATATACACTACATCTACAGCTCTACTTTCATCAATGTGCTTAGTCACATCCTCAAAAAATTCAATCAGGCCCGTAAGGCACGATCTGCCTTTGACAAAGCCATGCCATTCCTAATAATATTATGCCTCTCCAAATGTTCATAAATCCTGCCTCTCAGGATCTTCTTCATCAACTTACCAACCACTGAAGTAAGACTCACTGGCCTATAATTTCCTGGGCTATCTCTACTCTCTTTCTTGAATAAGGGAACAACATCCATAGCCCTCCAATCATCCAGAACCTCCCCCATCCTCATTGATGATGCAAAGATCACTGCCAGAGGCTCAGTAATCTCCTCCCTTGCTTCCCACAGTAGCCTGAGGTACATCCTGTCCAGTCCCGGTGACTTATCCAACTTGATGCTTTCCAAAAGCTCCAGTACATCCTCTTCCTTAATATCTACATTCTCAAGCTTTTCAGTCCACTTCAAGTCATCCCTACAATCACCAAGATCCTTTTCCGTAATGAATACTGAAGCAAAGTATTCATTAAGTACCCCCACTATTTCCTCCGGTTCCATACACACTTTTCCACCGTCACACTTGATTGGTCCTATTCTCTCATGTCTTATCCACTTGCTCTTCACATACTTGTAGAATGCCTTGGGGTTTTCCTTAATCCTGTTTGCCAATGCCTTCTCATGGCCCCTTCTGGCTCTCATCATCATCATCATCATCATCATCATCATCATCATCATCATCATCAGGTGCCATGGCAGTTTGAGCTTTAACTGCCATGGCCCACACACACCTGTTTCGGGTCAAGTGGATTAATTCATTGGTATTCATTTCCAGTTCTCTGGCTGCTGTCTCCATCATCATTTGTCTTTTTCTTCCTCTTGCTTTCTTCCCTTCAATCTTTCCCATAATTACCGAGTATTCTAACTCCTCTTTCCTAATCACATTTCCAATGAAGTTACGTTGCCTTTTCATGATCTCATACATTATTTCTCTTTTTGTGTTTGCTCTGTTTATGACATCCTCATTAGATATTCGTTTCATCCATGATATTCTTTGCATCCTCCTCAAAAACCACATCTCTGCTGCTTCAATTCATTTCCTCATGTTACTAGATATTGTCCATCATTCTGAGCCACATAACATAACGGGATAAACATAACATTCCAGTACCCTGAGGTGGGTTGTCATGCCTAGTTTAGTATTAGTCAGTGTACTCTTCATTCTCGTAAAGGTGTCTTTTGCCATCCCTATTCTTCTTTTGATGTCCATGTCGCACCTGCCATCTGATGTCACCCAGCTTCCTAAGTAGCAAAAGTTCTGTACTTGTTTTATGTCTTCCCCATTTATTCTCAGCCTGCAGATAGGATTCTCCTTCTTTTTGGACATCACCATACATTATGTCTTTTTGCAATTGATAGACCCATTTTTGCACTTTCTTCAACAGTTATATCAATTAGGTTTTGTAGTTCTTCCTCCATACTTGCAATTAACACAGTGTCATCTGCATATTTGAAATTATTGATGTTTTCACCGGCAAATTTGATTCCCAAGATGTCTCTTATTTTTTGTAATATTGTTTCTCTGTATACATTAAATAAATCACGGGAGGAAACACACCCTTGTCTAATTTCTCTCTTGATTTTCGTAAACTGGCTCACTTCTCCATCTATTCTTACAGCAGCAGTTTGTTCCCAGTACAGATTTCCGATTAGGCGGAGGTCTTTCGAATCTAGATCTAGAGTTTTCTGTAATATTTCGAATAACTTATTGTGCTTCACTTTATCAAATGCTTTTGTGTAGTTGATAAAACAAACAAACAAATCTTTTTGCACTTGAATAGCTCGTTCTGATAGTATCCTTAACATCAATTTTGCGTTTCTTGTACCTTTGTCTTTCACAAAACCACATTGTTCTTTGCCTATTTTAGCTTGTATCTTACTTTTAGCTCTTGTCATCAAAATTCTTAGAAGTATCTTGGTGATATGACTTATTAAACTTATAGTCCTATGTAATTCACATTCTATTGCTCCAGCTTTCTTAGGAAGAGTGATAAATACTGATTTTTTCATCTCTTCTGGTATTATTCCAGTCTCATAAATGTCATTGATTAAATCAATAAGTTTTTCAATTCCATAATCTTCAAGGGCAATAATTTGTTCTATTATTAATTCATCAGGACCTGTTGCCTTTCCTTTCTTCATCTTATTTATTGCATTACGAACTTCAGATTTTAAAATACTTGGACCTTCAATGTTTTTCTTAATTTCTGATATTTCGCCTCGATCATCTTCAAACAATTCCTGAATATACTCAGTCCATCTCTTCATAATCTCATCTTTTTTCATGATAGTGGTACCGTCCTTTGCTTTCAAACATCCACCTGAAGAACAGAGGAGCTTTTTACCAGTGATATTCTTGATTTGTTGATGCAACCTTTTTGGATCGGTAATTGGGATTCTTTCTATTTGCTCACATTCCTGGTTTAACCATTCTTCTTTGGCTTTTTGACATAAGCTTTTAACTTTTTTATCTAAGGACTTATATTCTATAGGATTTGCTTTCTCCTGTCTCCTTTCTTCCATTAGATTTTTGATTTCATCTGTCATCCATTTATTCTTTGTTCTTTTTTCTTCTGGCTCTACTAATTTCATTCTTAAGCTCCTTCCCGCTAGCTTTATAATCTTCTAGATTCCTATCATTACTTAGTTTTTTGAACCTTTTGTAAGCTCTTCTTTTCTTCTTGACTAGATTTACAACAGCCTTTGTACACCACGGATCCTGTACCCATGATTCATAAATATGATTCATTATTTTCTGTCCTTAATCCAATACTTATCCATGTTAACACCGACTAACCTATTGCATGAGCCTCAACTTTTATAACCATCTTTTGATGTGGTGATTTGTCAAAAATGTTGCTAAAATCCACATAGACATCTACTGCATTCCTTCCAGCAACCTCTGTTACTTCATCAGAAAAGTCAGATTCCCTTCACCCTGCCACCATTTTAACTGCTGCGGAAATGCCCATTCTCCTTCCTAACTTTGAACTGTTTTGTAATCATGACTCCCCCCCATCCCCCCCCCCCCCGCCACCACAAGAGAACCACAACCTTGTCGTGGAGTTTTTCGGCTTGCATTTTCTGGCTGGAGTCAAGGCCTTGTGCTTTGGCTATTGGTAGGGTTTCACATGCCAAACAGGTCAAAGGATAGAGGACAGACTAAGAGTGGTTCACCAGTCCTTTAGGTTCAGGGGTTCAGCTTAGGCTAACAACCCTGACTGGTAAAACAAAATTGTTATGGAAACAACAATGTGGTGTCCTCCTGTAAGTGTGGATAGAGATGGATGACCTTTATTGTTGTCATCAGCATAATGGGCAGAAATTTGATTATAATGACATTGCTGTGCATTTTGCTCCCTGATGTAAATCCCTTGTCTTTCAGCGCCATAGTTTTGACAACGCTCTTCAAACTGTTGTCACTCTGAGCAATATCTAAGGTTAAGAGTGCACCCACAGCCTGACAACTCCCATATTTGCAACCTCTCCCTACTCTTCTTGATGGCGAACCACTTATTATCTGAAAATCAGTGTCCTCATGGGGTGGTGCTCCACAATGATAACAGCTACCCGTACAGCTGGGAAACCCTGTCTTTGAGCTCAAGCACAAAACATATTGATTCCTCCTCCCCACGCAACCCGAGAACACACCTCGACTTTCCACATGACACAGGAATTGTAAACAACAGATTTCAACTTCCTGTCCTTAACCAAAACTGAAAATTCTCCATTTGCTTATTTCGAAATCTTAAACTATTCAACTATTTCAATTCATGTCTCTGAAGTCCAGCCATTAGGTTCCATGCCATCACACTTTATCCTGGACGCTCCTCATTTCATGAAATATCACACCAGTGCCTCTGTTCTTATTGCTTCAAACTCCCCTGCTAAACAAATACCAGGGGCTGTGTTCAGTAGAAACCATTCTCCTTAGAACTGGCTGGTCTTTTAATTCTTATTTAGTAGTGGGGGTGAAGTTTTACTCTTGGAGGAGGGTATGCCAGGGAAAATGAAAATCTTAATGAAATTTGAGAAGCTGAAATTCAAATTATCCAGATGCATGCAGTATTGCTTTACACTTAGTTACGGCAATTTTTCAGCCATGCGCTATGTATTTCTTAGGAGATGTTCAGGGGAATTTCTAGACCAAACATTCAAAGATGTCAGATGGGAAACATCCACAAATTCAAAATTAAGAAGAGACTACAGATGCTGGAAATCTAAAATAAAACAACAGCAAATGTCGTAAATATTCATCAGATCAGGGAGGAAAAACAGAGTTAGCATTCCATGTCATCAGAACAGAACATGTTCTGGCAAAGGACCTTCGATTAAAAATATTAACTGTTTCTGTTCCTGCACAGTATTTACAGCATTTGTTATTTTTGATTTTCAACCTTCAATTTCAAGATTGGGTTAATAAATGACTTCCTCTCTTTCTTCGTCTATTCTGAAGGAGAATGCTTCCTATTGAAACTTGGTCCATGGACCTTTCACCATTTTTTTGAGCAAATGAGGTGAGGTTAGATATTAAGCACCAGCAGATTCTCTCTCTCCCTTTCTCTTTCTCTCTCTGCTAAACCTAATCCTGTGCTCATCCATCATCTGTATCCAAAGTTTTCAGTAGCAGTCAGCAAAGAGCATCAGGAAGACCTTAGCCCAAGAGCTTTCATTTCTCTAGATCCTGAGATCAAATCCTGAAAGCAAACTAAACTCTAAACATCTGACTGCATGTAGTCAAAATCCTATACCCTTCCTGTCCATGTGTTTGCCCAGATGTCTCTAAAATGTTGCTATTATATATGCTGCTAGCACCTAGCCTGGCAGCATGTTCCAGGCATCTACCACTCTCTATCACTTCCTCACACATCTCTTTTAGAAGACCTGTTTCTTGAATTTTGCTTTAAGTAATTACAATGAGAAAATAAGTATCTCTACAGTGAAAACTAGGTGGGGGTGGAGACACGTCTCTACCATATGAGGTGCAAAATGCCTCTTTCCTCCAGTAGCCTGCAGGTCACCCTTGGGTGAGGTGTAGCACCTGCTAAGCACCCCCCCCCTCCCCCGATCAGGGTCACATGGAGCCATGGGAGCAGGTGGTGGATGGTCGTATGAACAGCCAGTGCACATCACAAGTCCTGGTTATGTGACCACTGACGCCAGGCAGACAATCTCTGAAGAGCACTGAAAAGGCAGGCGTCACCCATCTTGTAAAGACACTGCCCAGAAGAAGGCAAAGGCAAACCACTTCTTAGAAAAATTTGGTAAGAACAATCATACAACATGGTACATAATGAAAGAACGAACAGTAAAAGCATGAATATGTCTGTGAGACGTCCTCTGGACATTGTTTATAAGGAACCCGTAAATATGTTCCTTCAACAGGCCTTCACAATTCTTTTACAAAAATACATTTACAGTATTATAAAGTCAAACCACTACTATGCTTTTGTGTGTCACACTACAAACAAAAACCAGACAAATCATGACTAACACATCCTCATTGAAGATGGCATTTATGCCCCATGAGGCCCAACAGTCTCGAAACACCTCTATGTAACCTGTGAACACCTCGATGGCCTGTGTTCTTTTTACACAACTACCCGGACATGGACGTACTCCCTGAACATTGCCAGGGAGTCAGCCCTGAAAGAACCCATTGCTGCCCATCTCCAGGACCCACAGATAGCTATCTTAGCCAGCCCCAGGAGCAGCTTAACTTGGATATCTTCTTCCATTCCTGTTCCCCTCCCCCCATACTGGACAACCAAAGATAAAGAGGGTGGGGATAATATCAGGCTAGGGGTGAGGAGCAGCCTCCTCAGATATATGAATAGGGACTTCAGGCTCGCACACTAAGATGGACGGTCTCTTCCAGCCCACCAAAATGACAGGTAGCTGAGAGATCCACGTACAAACGGCAAAACTCGTTACAGAGCACCGCTCCACACAGCGCCCTCCACCCCAGACCCCCAATATACAAGGTGAGGTCACCCTCCTAGAAGGACTTACTCGGGGAATCCCTCACAATTACACTAGAAGTAATGAACAGGCACTGTCAGCGTTTACACACAGCCGAAGATGTTGTCTTATGTGGTGTGCTAATCTCCATTTAATTGATGAAGTGCACTTTTAAATATCTTATTTCTTCACTTCCTGATGGATCCTTTTGTAATGGAGTCTTTATCTTACAAGCTATTCATTTTACCATTTTAATCAGTTTCAGCAGCAGAGTGGGAAATCTGATTTTCTGATGGACATCAAGATGCCCACGGATTTCACGCAATACAAGTTCATTCATACCATTCTTTGTCACAGTTACATCCGTTCTTTTGTGCCCCTCACACATGTATAAGTCATTCCGCATGTAGTGCCTGAAAGAGCTTTGAAGGCATTAAATAAGTATTCGTTCCTGCTGGGATGAGGTTTATACTGATCCAGCTAGCACCTTAGGCTTCAAGAGAACATGAGCATGTAACAGGGATATACCAAATGATCTGTTTTGGTGATGCTGTTTGAGGGGTTAGTATTGGAATCATTTGTATGAGTTGGCCATCTGGCTCCTTAAGCTTGGCCTACCATTCAGTAAGATGATGGCTGATCCAATCTTAGCTTTATCTTTCTGCCCAGTCTCTTTATAGCTTATAATCCAGACTTCTGGCTCCCTCAGCATAACTACATATTCAATGACCCCCATCTCCACAGTTTGCCAGGATCCATCTTAAATAGAAACACCTCTCTTAACTTCACTTCCTCATTCTAGATTCCTTTGTATGAGAATCTAGAACAAGGAAGCAAAGATACAGAATAAGGTGCCTCTTAGCACTTACCTGATCAAGTCCCCCCAGAATCTACTCGGAGAGGAGGAGAAGATGGCGACGCGATGCAGCGCGCACGGCTGCTCTGAAATGATATTGTATTTGTAAGTAGGATACCGTACATAATCCTGATTTGATGGAGACAGACATGAGAAGCACGGAGGAACATCTGGAGAAACTTCTGAAATGCCTGCTTCGCTGCCGCTGCTACTGTGCGATCGAGAATCTCCAGAGGGGAAGGCCCCAAATCCTCGGCTTTGCCTATTGCCTGTTGCCAGGGCCGGGGTCGAAGCACTTGGCAGAGATGGTGCTTGGTGACGGAGGGCTGGTCGGAGGCTTAAAGTTTTTGGACGGACTCAAGAGTCGGCTGTGGTTGGGTGCTTCCAGGGTGCTGCATCGGCAAGTTTGCAGCGCTGGAAGCTCATGGCAGGGAGAGTTTCTCTTCCTTCTACCGTCTGCGTGAGGTGATGGGACTTTCGAGAGACTTTGAAACTTTTTTTCACTGTGCCCATGGTCTGTTCTTTGTCAAATTACGGTATTGCTTTGCACTGTTGTAACTATATGTTATAATTATGTGGTTTTGTCAGTTTTTTAATCTTGGTTTGTCTTGTGTTTCTGTGATATCATTCCGGAGGCACATTATATCATTTCTCAATGCATGCATTATTAAATGACAATAAAAGAGGACTGCGTGTCCTCATAATCTAATCTAATCTACTATGCTTCAGCAAGATCACCTTTCACTCTTCTAAATTCTACCAAGTAGATACCAATCTGCTCAACCTTTCCTCATAAGAAAGCTCCTTTCTCTTTAACCAATGCAAAAAACTTCTCAGAAGTGCCTCCAGAGACAGTGTATCTCTCCTTGCAGAGGAGACCAAAGGCTCACAGCACTCCAAGTGCCTATACGGACTTCCCTCCTTTTATACTCCGTTCCCTTTTCATTTGATCCAAAGTTACCAATTCCTTTCCAATTGCCTACATACTCTGTGTCTGCACCTAATTTTTGAGCACTCACTCAGTCGTCCTCTCTATGACTTTGGGACTCTTCACCACTTCCTTTCCCACCTTTCTCTGTATTGTAAGCACGAAGTGCAGAATCAAACATTGCTGTGATGATTGTACGTCTAGTATCAATTGTTTGGCGACAATAAAGTATAAAGTAAAAAAGTAAAGTAAACAATTTGGCTACAATAATCCAAGATGTCTGCATCAATTGTAAAAAGTCAAGGCACCAGTGCCAATCCCTGGGGGAGTGCTTCATCAGTTATAACAAGTGAACTGAGGGTTAAAGCAGACTGTTGGTCATGATAAACCTTGTGAAAGCTTACATGACTTTTCACTGTCATCAAGTTCACTGGTTAAGTGAACACAGGTGTCATACATTGAACTCTCAGCCTGGGAGACAGGTTAGTGTTATGGTTATAGTTTATTATTTCCATTGTTACTGATTTCTTGCTTGGGTGCAGAATGCAGCGAGTCCATTCCTTAAGAGAATCTCTGAGAAAAAGATCGAGTCAACCCTCTTCATTAACTATCTACCAAGAAACCCCTTCTCTGCTGGCCACTTATCGATCTCCATTTCCTGATGCAGGAGAGCCCTTGGGCGAAAGCTGAGCTGTCCTATTGGTGAGGACTTAAAGATGCTGGCATTTAGTATGGAACCCTTGCTGCAGGCCATTCTGGACTCTGGTGTCCTCTGGAACTGTTAAAGCAACTTTCTGCACACCCAGTCAGAGCTAGGAGTCAGAAGCTATGCCAGAGGAGTTGGGGGAAATAGCTTTTACTCCCCAAGATCCCACTGGCTGGGCAGAGAGGCAGCTGAAAAATGATGGGTATGCAAACTCTTCAGGTGGATGACCAAGAGAATTCTTTGTTTCTTCTCTTCCAGAAGGACTATTCGAGAATGATTAGCCTTTCCAACTTCTGAAGAAGGGGTCTGAAGGCAGTCTACCATTTTCTGAACCTTTAGAAAGCCGGCAGCACTCACAAATCCATGTGGCCACTCAGAAGGATTCCAGGGAAAGGAGCACAAAATACCACTTTCGTGAGAAAAGAGCACCAGAAGAGCTCCATAACACTACAATATGTGACAACCTGTGAGGATCCACAAGCTAAACTGTTCAGGGTGAAGGTGACCCTGACCTCCACAGGACACACCCATGTCTGCATGTAACTCTTCCCCAGAGGGGAACATCTCTGTAGAAAGATACCCATCTGCATCCTCTTGAAAGTGTTTAGACCTGGCTGTATCATGGTCTGGTACAGCAATTTGGAAGTATAGGAATGTTAGACGCTGCACCAAAAACATCACTGGCACATCCCCCTCACCACCACAACCATCATTAGTATCTGCAGGGGGAGCTGTCTCGAGAAGATAACATTTATCATCATTAAGAAACATTTAGATAGGCACATGAGTGTGAGGACGATGGAGGCATATGGACATTGTGTAGGTAGGAAGGATTAGACTTTGGGATTTTTTTGATGTACGTTATAGCTGGTGCGGTACAACATTGTGGGCCAAAGGGCCTGTTCCTGTACTGTACTTTTCTATGTTCTATCTCCTATCCCGAGCATCTGGGGAATTCCATCATTTTGTAGCTGTCGTAAATTAATTGGTACAGAAGTGGGAAGTCCTACAGCACCAGACTCATGAACAGCTACTTCCTTTCAACCATTTGGTGTCAAGGTCGTGACTGAACAGCGGCAGACATCCAAGTTTCAGCGTTCTAGTTTAAACAGTATGGTTAGTTACTGCTGTCCTTTTAAGACTCAGATGCCAATTATTGCCTGCCACATTCCTTCATGGAAAGTCTTTACTTAAAGGCTTCGTGCCGAGCACTCAGTGCTCAATCATATGAGTTCCATTTCTAGTAGTACTGCTTGTGGTGTTGCTTTTGGATTTATTTTGTGCCATCTTGTTTATTTTGAGCATAAGTCTGAGTATATTCTAGACCTTACTCTGTCATTCACCATCCATAGCTCTCATGTTATACATGATTCTTGAACCAACCTGCACAATCCTCAACACTGCCTCAGTACAGCAACACTATGACTAAATTGCACTAAAATAGGCTTCATTTTTATTTGTTCAAATTATGTCCTTTCTTGTAAAAATTGTGTATAATGCATGTTTGATTTTGTTTTCCTGTGAATGTTGTGTGTCTGATGCTTTGTGACTGCAATGCTGCTGCATGTAAGTGTTTCTTTGCCCATGTACTTGGGCGGCACAGTGTGTAGTGGTTAGCAGACATGACCTGGGTTCAATTCCCACTGCTGCCTGCTAGCAGTTTGTACGCTCTCCCCATAGCTGCGTGGCTTTCCTCTGGATGCTTGGGTTTCCTCTGTAGTCCAAAGACCTACTAGTTAGTAGGTTAATTGATCATTGTAAATAGTCCCATAATTAGGTTAGGATTAAATTGGGGATTGCTGGGCAGTGTAGCTCTAGGGGATGGAAGGGCCTATTCTATGCCATATCTCAATAAGTAACATGACAATAATCTTGACTTTGACTTTTGACGTCTTGATGTCTACATACGTAGTTCCACAGGGAGTTGGAGAGAGAAATCCAGACCTTTGTACAACTTGGGATAAGATCTGAAGACAAGAGCCTCTCTTCCTTTCCATCCTCAGGACACATCAGGATGCCTGACCTGACTCACCTAGCATTCCCAGCATCCATGCCAAATAAATGGAATTGTGGCCGGGTGGAGATATATCTTTACCAAAGGAGGTGTAAGGTGCTCCTTCCCTCTGCTAGCCTGTAGGTCACCCTTTGGCAAGGTGTAGCAGCTGCTTAGCCCTCCAGTCAGGGGCACATGAAGCCATGGGAGCAGGTGGTGGATGGTTGTATGAGCAGCTGGTGCAGATCACAAGTCCTGGCTATGCAACCACTGACGCCAGACAGACAATCTCTGAAGAGTATTGATAATGGCTAGAGTCACCTGTCTTGTAAAGATACTGCCCGGAAGAAGGCAATGGCAAACAACTTCTGTAGAAAACGTTTCCCAAGAAGAATCATGGTCCTGAGACCATGATCGCTTATGTCATGCGCATGACTCATAGTGATGATAATGTACCTCTCTCAAATTGCTGTGTAAATAGAAGGCTGCTCAATCTGCAGAAGTGATGGCTAATTTTACAAGTCGCCTTTAAATAGCACATGTTGCCATGGATAGAGGCAATGATATCTTCCCTGTGATTGGTCAATTATTTTGCTTGAGGCTTAAAGCTTGAAACAATTTCGCTGGTTAGTAGTTAAAATGAACAGCATAGCAAGGTAAGTTTTGCCACTCTTTGCAAGTTCTCAGTATCTACTGTCTCAGTGGAGACACAGGACACTGCAGATGGTCTAATCTGGAGCATCAAACAATTTGCTGGCAGACATCAATGGTTCAAGCGGTGTCTTTTGGGGGAAAACAACTGTCGAGTTGCAGGGTTTTGATCCAAAATGCCAACAATTCCTCCTACCTACATGACCTCCCCCGACCAGGACCCACCCTCCCACAAACGCTGCTTGACTTGCTGAGTTCCTTCAGCAGATTGTTTAATGATCTGATGTCTCAGCTTCACTAGAAATTCAGCATCAAATTTTCGGAATTGCAGGATTCTCAGAAATAAACCACACTTGCCTGACTTTCTTCAAAATACATTAACAGTAAATTATGTGTGCAGCAAATCCTTAGCAACAGCAACTGTGTATTAATTTGGTTCTGTTGGTTGTAGTGAGGGGATAGATTTAAGCCAGCATAAATCTTCTGCTCTCCTTAAACATCTACTTCGGCATTTTTAAATGTGCTCTTCTCTCTTTCCTTTAACAATACAGCACAACCTCACTATTACGTCAAATGGCCAGGATAATAACATGGCTATGGGTTGAATCCAAATAGCAAGAATGCTATCATAATCCAAGTCAGAAAGTAAGGCAAAAGTGACAGGAAATGCGGGGATCTGGAACAAAAATAAGAACACTGGGAGAACTTAGCAGGCTAATCAGCATGTGTGGAGATAAAGATGTGAATTAGTGCTTCAGGTGGAGACCATTTATCAGGACTACGAGGGAAGAGATGAGTCCTCCAGTAGCATGAGGAGGGCTGGGAAAGAGGCTGAGATAATAGATGGAATCAGCTGGAGGAGGGAAAGGTAATCAGAATGAAAAGAAACCCTAATTGAAAGTATAATTTCAGGTAACACACACTACTATTGTTCTTCTCCACCAAACTTTCATCTGACCACCTCATTTTTTTCTTTCTTTTGTTCAACTTTCCCATCCACTCCCTCCTCCCCCTCCACGATATGGTTGCATCTGTCATCAACCCCCTATTCCACCTATTAGCCACAAGCCTCTGTCCAACCCCTCCCTCGTATACTACATACTGTCAATCTTTCCTCTTCCCTTTCACTCTTTATGTAGATTCTTGACCAAATCATTGACATACAGTACGGTGCAAAAATCTCGGGCAGGTGTATACACATATATAGCTGGGGTGCCTAAGACTTTTGACAGTACTGTATTTGTCAACGTGGAGCAGAGAGCAAGTTTGTAAATCCGGTGCGAACAAAGGCTGTCAAGAATGGTGAGGGAGGAGCACCACGGGAGGGGTTTGGGGCACGTAGCAGAGAAGGAGTGCCGGGGCAGGGTGGGGGCCACAGGTACAGACACACCCAACCCCGAGGTATCAGGCAAGGTAATTTGATTCCAAACAATTAGTTTATTGATCGTTACAGAATGTCTCTCTGGTGCTTCCTGCTCCCTCTCCTTTTCCCAACCATGATTCCCCTCTCACTGTCCCCTTCCCACTCTCAGTCCACAACAGAGACCCATATCAGAATCAGGTTTATCATCACTCACATGTGTCATGAAATTTGGTTTTTATTGCAGCAGTACCATGCGATACCATAAAATTACTACAGTACTGTGCAAAAGTCTAAGGCACGCTGGCATATATATATATATATATATGTGTGTGTGTGTGTGTGTGTGTATGTGTGTGTGTGTGCCTAAGATTTTTGCCCAGTTTTTGCACTGTACATGTTTTGCCTCCACAGATGCTGCTTGACTTTCTGAGCATTCTGTTTTTTGTTTGTTAGAAAGCATACTTTTAAAAGGACATAAAACTTACCATGCTGCATTCAATGCACTCGTTTTACTGTCAGCTTGATCTAGGTTTGAGGAGTCTTGCTTGTTGAACGCTACAATGACTAGATACTGTTTGTGGAACCAACCTAAGTTCAGTTACAGTATGCTTCACTTGTTATCAGCTGAGGGAAGTTTGCAGATCAGCCAGATGCACAGCTCCAATGAAGAAAGTAAAGGGGTGTTGTTCTGCTTTCCAATGTGGTTCCTGGGATGTGCTGAAGTGGGAGAGTAACCTACTGAGCCACCACTTGATTCCTGTTACTCCCTGTTGTTCATTTGCCAACAAAGAACAGGAGATTTGTTGAGACAAAACACAGTCACTGTTACCGAGGGACGTCCTACCCAATCACTTCATTAAATGTTTGGAGTGGAACCTTTACAAGCCCACAATTCACTTCTGCCATCTGTGGTGATATCATGTGACAGAGTTCGGAGCATGTACAGAAATGACAGAATGATCTGGAAGCTTGTATGTTAAATGTGGTTGCTGTTTGCTATTAAATAAAAGTTCTAATTATGTTCTTCCAGAATATGGTTTGTCCTTAGTAACCCACGGTACATATAAAAAGCACAACATGGTGTCAGAAGTCGGTCTGGAAGAATAATACGTTTCGCTAACACGGGAGAAGCAAAGATAATCGAAAAAAAGAGCGTGAACTTTTTCGTTGTTTGCTAACAGCTTAAAGAATGGAAGTTTTGCAGCCCCCATCAACACTTCAGCTGACTGGAAATGTAGCTGAAAACTGGAAAAAATTTAAACAGCGTTTCGAAATTTATTTATCGGCGATCGGAGCAGAAAATAAATTGGAAAAAACAAGAGCTGCCTTTCCACTCGCAATTGTGGTATACAACCATTTTACTTTTGAGAATGGAGATAATTTGAATCTAAAAGCGATACTGGACACATTTTAAAAAATGAAAACAACAGGAATTCTGCAGATGCTGGAAATTCAAGCAACACACATCAAAGTTGCTGGTGAATGCAGCAGACCAGGCAGCATCTCTAGGAAGAGGTACAGTCGACGTTTCGGGCCGGAACCCTTCGTCAGGACTGTAGAGGGAAGGGGCAGAGGCCCTATAAAGAAGGTGAGGGGAGGGTGGGAAGGAGAAGGCTGGTAGGTTCCAGGTGAAGAACCAGTAAGGGGAAAGATAAAGAGGTGGGGGAAGGGAGGCAGGGAGGTGATAGGCTGGAAAGGTGAAGAAAGAATAGGGGACATAGAATTCTCCAACTTCCGGTAATTCCCTCTCCCTCCCTTCCCCTATCCCTATGTCACTCTGCCCCCTCCCCCAGCGCCTATCACCTCCCTCTTGGTTCCGTCTCCTTCTACTACCCGTTGTGTTTTCCCCTATTCTTTCTTCACCAAAACCAAACTTGCTGATACAGTACAATACTGATCTGAAGCCAAAGAGTGACAAGAATCAGGATCCAATTGAAGAAGTGAGAGCACAGGTGAAGGAATTGAGAAATTTTATTGAAATGATGAAGTCTCAGCATAAAAAAGAGATTACACAGTTAATAAATGAATTGTGATTTCTTCTCAAAGACTTCAAGAAAGAGCCAACTTCAGAGTTTCAGTTAACTGATGCAGACCAGACAAAACATGAAAATAACAATGAAACACAAGAACTGTGTGAACTACTTAGAAGGTCTATTCGTATTGGTAAACCCCCAGAGATATGATAGAGACATGTAAAATTATGCATTTGTTTTGATTAACGTTGCTAATTATCAGTATTTGTCAAGTAGGATGCCGTGCACAATTCTGATTTGATGGAGACAGACATGAGAAGCACAGAGGAACATCTGGAGAAACTTCTGAAATGCCCGTTTCGCTGCCGCTGCTACTGTGCGATCGAGAATCGCCGGAGGAGAAGGCCCCGAATCCTCGGTTTTGCCTGTTGCTTAGCGGTCGGGGCCGGGGTCAAAGCGCTCGGCAGAGATGGTGCTCGGTGCTCGGTGTCAGACGGCTGGTCGGAGGCTCGAAGTTTTCGGACGGACTCAAGAGTCAGCTGTGGTTGGGTGCTTCCAGGGTGCTGCATCGGCAAGTTTGTGGTGCTGGAGGTTCATGGCAGGGAGAGTTTTTCTTCCTTCTACCGTCTGCGTGTGATTACTTTCGAGACTTTAAGACGTTTTTTACTGTGCCCATGATCTGTTCTTTATCAAATTACGGTATTGCTTTGCACTGTTGTAACTATATGTTATAATTATGTGGTTTTTGTCAGTTTTTTAGTCTTGGTCTGTCTTGTGTTTCTGTGATATCATACTGGAGGAACATTGTATCATTTCTTAATGCATGCATTACTAAATGACAATAAATGAGGACTGCGTGTCCTTATAATCTCATCTAGTCTAATTGTTTTTCTTTTTAAGGAAAGGAATATATGGTGATATCATGTATCACGTGACAGAGTTCGGAGCATGTGCAGGAATGACAGAATGATTAAGAAGCTTGTATGTTAAACGTGGTTGCTGTTTGCTGTTAAATAAAATTTCTAGTTATGTTCTTCCAGAATATGGTTTGTTCTTAACCCATGGTTCGTATAAAGAGCACAATACCACCTATGAAGTCACAGTGTTGGGACTTCTTGAATGATTCCACACAATACATCTGCCTCCAGTCTGCATCTAACCATTAGGCAGGAAGCAAAAAGCAGATTAATGATCAAACAGGTAGAATTAAATAAATACTGAAACATCTCCATTTATCCAAAACGATATGAATTACAGAGGACCTGGCATGATATTGTAATCACAATCTGATTCTCATCCACTTCATCCATTCTCCATCAAGCATAGGCACTGACCTGAATTCCATCAGCCATGTGATTGGTTAATAAGTTACAAAAATAATTTTGGCACATGGTTGTGATTACCAGACATTCTCTCTCCTCCTCTCCCCTATCAGGCAGAAGATACAGAAACCCGAAAGCGCATTCCACCAGGCTAGACACAGCTTTATTCCCACTGTTATCAGACTCTTGAATGATGCAATGGACTCCTGACCTCACAATCTACCTTGTTGAGACCTTGCACTTTATTGTTTTCCTGCACCACACCTTCTCTGTAGCTTTTACACTTTATTCTGTATTGTTATTGCTTTACTTTCTTCTACCTCAATACAGCGTGCACTGATTTCATCTGTATGAACAGCATGCAAGACAAGCTGTATCTTGGTACATGTGACAAAAGTAAATCAATAATTATATCAATACTGGACAATGTTACTGCTGAGTCAAACTCACTGGGACCATTCATTTGTTATGTGACGTGTTGTATGACATCAACATTATGTGCCGTATCATATGACATCATAATTTTGTGCCATGTTGTATGACGTGGGTGATCCTGGTCTTTCCATGACCATGATTGTTCTTGGCAAATTTTTCTACAGAAGTGGTTTGCCATTGCCTTCTTCTGGGCAGTGTGTTTACAAGATGGGTGACTCCAGCCATTATCAATACTCTTCAGAGATTGTCTGCCCGATGCCAATGGTTGCAGAACCAGGACTTGTGTTGTATTCACAACCAGCTGCTCATACGACCATCCACCACCTGCTCCCATGGCTTCACGAGACCCTGATCGGGAGGCAGCTGGTCCCGATGGAATACCTGGCCTTGTGCTCGGAGTCTGTGCAGGGCAGTTGGCCGGGGTCTTCACGGACATTTTTAATCTGTCTGTGGCTCAGGCAGTTATCCCCACAAGCTTCAAGATCGCCACCATCGTGCCAATGCCGAAGCATTCCACTGCCACGGGCCTTAATGACTTCCACCCAGTTGCACTCACCCCCATCATTGCAAAGCACTTTGAGAGACTAGTTCTATCACATCTGAAATCCCGTCTGCCCACTACCCTGGACCCCCATCAATTTGCCTATCGCGCCAACAGATCAACAGAGGACGCCATCTCCACGGCACTTCACTCTGCCCTGACCCACCTGGACAGCCCCAACTCTTATGTCAGGATGCTGTTCATTGACTTTAGTTCGGCATTCAGTACTGTGATCCCCTCCAAGGGGATCGCCAAACTTCACCACCTTGGTATCAGCTCATCCCTCTGCAATTGGACCTTGGACTTTCTGACTAACAGACCCCAATCAGTTAAGTTAGACAACCTCTCCTCCTCCACTCTCACCCTGAACACCAGTGTACCTCAAGGCTGTGTGCTGAGCCCTCTTCTGTACTCCCCTTTCACCTATGACTGTGTTCCTGTACATGGTTCTAACTCCATAATCAAGTTCGCAGACAACACCACGGTGGTTGGCCTGATCAGAGGGGATGACGAGACGGCCTACAGGGATGAGGTCCAGTACCTGGCCACGTGGTGTGCCGACAACAACCTGGTCCTTAACACCCAGAAGACCAAGGAGATCATTGTGGACTTCAGGCATGCTAGGAGCCACACTCATGTCCCCATCTACATCAATGGAGCTGTAGTGGAGCGTGTATCAAACTTCAGATTCCTTGGTGTCCACATTTCTGAGGATCTCACCTGGTCCCTGAGCTCCTCCATCTTGGTCAAAAAGGTGCAACAGCGCCTTTATTTCCAGTGGAGCATCAAGAAAGCTCACCTCTGTCCCAGGATACAGATGGACTTTTACCGCTGTACCATTGAGAGCATACTCACTAACTGCATCTCTGTGTGGTATGGCAATTGTCCCGTATCGGACCACAAAGCACTCCAGTGTGTGGTGAAAACTGCCCAGCGGATTATCGGCACCCAATTGCCCACCATTGAGAACATCTACCATAAACGCTGCCTGGGCAGGGCAAAAAGCATTATAAAGGATGCATCTCACCCTAACCACAGACTTTTTACTCTCCTCCCATCCAGTAGGCACTACAGGAGCCTCCGCTCCCACACCAGCAGGCACAGGAAGAGCTTCTTCACTGAAGCCGTGGCCCTGCTGAACCTCACATCACTGCCCTAAGCAGTATTGCACCCATATTTTACTGTCTCAGTACTTTTATATTTGTGTGCTGTAGCACTTACTTATTATTCGCAGTTATTTTGTAAATAACACTATTCTTTGCATTTCTGGTCAGATGCTAACTGCATTCCATTGGCTTTGTATCTGTACTCGGCACAATGACAATAAAGTTGAATCTAAACTAATCTAATCTAAGCAGGTGCCACACCTTGTTCAAGGGTGACCTGCAGGCTAGTGGAGTGAAGAAGTGAGTGCCTTTGGTAGAGATGTATCTCCACCCCATCATGCATGAAGATGAGACTGAGGCCACCACTCTTACAAATGCAAGATTGAACATTAAATTCCTCAGTCTACATTGAATGAAGTTAATCCATCTACCATCCCTGTTGAGAGTCATAGATCATAGGTCATCCTGCCAACATGGAGAAGTAGACTTTCACTTTGTGGCAGGGATTATAACTGACAGCCAATGGCTGATTTTGCCAGAAAGTGCAAAAGCCATTGGCCCACCATGTCTATACTGACCATCACGTACCTATTGTTTATTTATTTATTGAGATACAGTGCAGAATGGGTCCTTCCAACCGTTCAAGCCACGCCACCCAGCAATCCCCAATTTAATCCCAGCTTAATCACAGGACTGTTTACAATGACCAATTAACCTACCAACCAGTACACCTTTGGACTGTGAGAGGAAACTGGAGCACCCGGAGGAAATCCCCACAGTCATGGGGAGAACATACAAGCTCCATACAGACAGAGAGAGAATTGAGCCTGGGTCGCCTGGTTAACCACTACGCCACCATGCCAATTGTATTTACCAACATTTTATGTACTGCCCCAGACAAATTTCTAAAGCTGAAAGATATTTTTGGACAGAACATTATTTCAAAAAAATGTCCCAGTTTACCTTTATGTTGGATTTATTCTAGTTTGGCAATGTCTTTAATAGGCATAGCTACTTCGCAAATAGCAATAGTGTATCAGATCCAATGCTCACAAAGATCATAGCTGATTTTTTACTCCAGCACCATATACTTCCACTAACCCCATATTCCTTGATTCCCTTAATAGCTAAAAATAGTTAATTTCTTTCTTGAATATTCACAGCAACTCTTGAGAAGAGAATTACAAAGAATCAGTGTCCATTAGGTGTACAGTTGCTCAGCTTATAGTTAACAGTTTTAGACGTTTACAGTTCACAGTTACTATTCTGTAGGGTTGCTAAGTATGCCTGCAGAAAAAGGATCTCAGGGTTGCATGTGGTGACATGTACGTACTCTAACAATAAATCTTTACTTTGAACCTTGAACTTAAAAAGATCTCAGTTTAGTCCTGTATGATCAGCCCTTTATATTCAAAACATCCTAGCTATATTCTATGAGTCTGCTTTGTCAAGCCCCACAATAATTATATATGTTTCCATAATGTCTCCTTGCATTTTTATAAACCCAAGGCAGTACAATGCAGTCTGTTTCATCTCTTCTCAAAGAACAACCCCACATCACAAAAATCAATTTGGTGAACCTTTATTGCACTCTTTCTATCTCTACTAAGTACTACTTGAGCGGGGAGACTAAGAAGAGCTGTACACAGCATTCCAAGTGTGTTATCATTATTCATACTATATGCTATTATAACATAATTTCAGTGAGACATCTTTATTTTTGTCACCATCAAATCATCTTGCAATAAAAGCCAATATGCTTTTTTATTTTCCTAAATGCTTGCTGAAGCTGTAATGATTCATGGTCAAGGACACCCAGATTTCCTGGATGTCAACACCTTTCAATTTCTCACAACTTATATAAAAATAACTGCTGGAGGAACTCTGCAGGTCAAGCAGCATGAATGGCATTTCTCCACAGGTGCTGCTTGACCTGCAGAGTTCCTCCAATAGTTTTTTTAAAATAAGTTGTGAGAAATTGTGATAAGTTGTGAGGTGCTGCGTGACCCACTGAGTTCACTAGCAGTTTGTGTTCTCTTCCCCTTAGATTCCAGCAAACATAGCCTCCTGTCCCTCCATTTAAAAATACTTCTCTTTTCTATTTTCCTCTGTTTACTCGGCTCTGTGCTGAACTGAGGCTGAGGATGTGGCCTGCTGTGGCTGCTCCAGGCTTCGCCTCTGTGAACTCACTTTAATTCTCAATGCTTACTTTTATTGTTCGCACGTTTCGATTTTTTTCTCTCTCTGCACATTGGGTGTTTGTCAGTCTTTTTTATGGTCTCTTTTGGGTTTTCTTTGTTTTGTGGCTGTTTGTAGGAGATGTATCTCGAGGTTGTATAATGCATACATACTTTATTAATAAATGCACTTTGAACTCAGTGGATGACTTCACATAATATTCCGTTTGTCAGATACTCTCTCATAAATGTGACCTGCCTTTATACCCTAAGTGCTCTCAACATATTATTTTATCTGTTGAATACTATTGAATACTGTACCATTAATAACTACTGAGTTATATGAACAGCCCTTCCAGGCTGCAGGCAGCTATTGGTCACATTAGAAAATAGTGATCATCAATGATACTAAATTTAATTGATAATTCTTGATCATCACTGAGATTTATTGATGGTTGTCAAATAGCACAGGGTTATTAAATAAGCTTGACCATTACTTGATTCTTTTCACAGTTGTTGAATACTGTCATTCCTCATTGAATAATGCTGGTATTGATCTTAGTTCACGATACAGTGAAAAGCTCATCTTGCATACTGTCATAGTTCATTATTGTCATGTGTACCACGATACAGTGAAAAGCTCATCTTGAATTCTTCAGACAGATTAAATCATTGAGGAAGAACAAGGTAAAACAATAACTGTAAATTTACCTCTCACCACCACCCAGTACTTAAATTCACTTGGTCCATTTCTGACAGCTCCCTCCCCTTTCTCAATCTCTTTCCGTCCAACTCTGGAAACAAACTGCTGATCGACATCTTTTATAAACTTACTGATCCCAACGGTTATCTTGACCATATCTCTCCCCACCCTGTCTCCTCTAAAAGTGCTATTCCATTTTCTCAGTTCTTTCGTCTCTGTCACATCTGTTCCCAGAATGCAGCTCTCCCTTCCATCAGAGAATGGGGTTTCCTTTCCTCCACTACTGATGCTGCCCTCACCCGCATCTCCTCCATTGCCCAAATATCAACGCTCAACCCGTCTTCTTGCCACCTTAACAGTGATAGAGTTCCTCTTGTCCTTACCTATCTCCCCATGAGACTCTGCATCAGTACACCATTCTCCACAACTTCCGCCACCTCCAAAGGGATTCTACCACCAAATATCTCTTTATCTATCGGCCAAAGTGTTACATAGAAACATAGAAAATAGGTGCAGGAGTAGGCCATTCGGCTCTTCGAGCCTGCACCGCCATTCAGTGTGATCATGGCTGATCATCCAACTCAGAACCCTGTACCAGCCTTCCCTCCATACCCCCTATACCTGTCCAAACACATCCTCCCTCACATTCATTCAGGGCCCCAATCAGTCCGTTCAGGTGAGGCAACACTTTACCTGTGAATCTACTGGGCCCAAGTTGATGTGGTCTTTCATTGGTCCTGTTATGGTTATTATTCTATAGATTTAATCCCTAGAAAATTTATCTCAGGGTTACATATGGTTGCATATATGTACTTTGATAATCAATTTACTTTAAATTTTGAAAGCTGGTTCCTTCTAATCTCGGTATCTCGGTATTCATATTGTCCAGAGCCTCAGCTCAGCAAGTAGTATCCAAGGCATCAGTGGAGGACACTGTTTTTCAGGGCCTTGCTGTCTTTTTTTACATTCTTCTTGCCAATCCATTCGAATGTTGTCTAGATGTGGTAATTTATTTGGATCACAATTAAAATATTAGTTGGAAGCTGGAGTTTCTAACAATGCAATATGACCTTGGAAAGTAATAGGACAAAAAATCTGTCTTGTTAACAGAGATCTTGGATTGAGAGAATAAGCAATGGAATAACTAAGAAGATGGGTGAACTAGAGTGAACAACTTCACTTTCAAATCAGGTATGAAGTGAAAACGAAAAACTTTAGGCAGGAGCTGTGGAGCGAGTTTCTGTATTGAAAATACGGCAACGTTTTCAATCACCCGTTTCTCCTCCTGCCATTGCAGCCTGACTGGCTGAACATGTTTATTTTGATCTGAGATTTATTCTGATTTGGTAGAGAGAGATTTAACTGAGAGAAAAAAAAAAGGCATAGGAAAAGAGAAAACAATATTTTAAGAGCATCTATTTGGTGACCTGAAGGAAAGAATTCACACGATTATTTGTTTTCTTTCTGGGGAACTGAGCATAATGTATAATTCGCTGTTACTACCAATAATGATATTATAAGGGTAATTAAGTTGCTGTAGCAAGTTTTTAATGGACAATTAGTTCAGGTGTTAAACATCACGCAAGAAATAGTTGAGGACAAGATGCTGTTTACTAAAGCCAACAGAAGAGTATTGCAACAACTCGTGGCAGTTCACAGTCCAAAATCTCAATCCTACATCTCTTGCTTCAGGTTGCTGGTTACATCATGTTTTAGCAGCATCCCACCATTCAAGATCATACATTTCTGTGATGTTGGTTCACCTGGGAAATGAATTTGGGTTTTCATAAACATGAGAAAGTCTGTAGATGCTAGAAATCCAAAGTAACATACACAGAAAGCTGGGGAAATTCAGCGGGTCAGGCAGCATCTACAGAAATAAACAGTCAGCATTTTGGGCTGAGACCCTTCTTTAGGACTGGAAAGGAAGGGGGAAGACGGCAGAATAAAAAGGTGGGGTGAGGGGAGGTGATAGGTGAAGCCACGTGGGTAGGAAAGGCAAAGGGCTGGAGAGAAAGAAATCTGACAGGAGAAAGGGAAGGAGGAGGGGACCCAGGGGGAGGTGGTAGGCAGGTGTGATGTGTTAGGAGGCCAGAATGGAGAACAGGAGAAGAGGGGAGAAGGGGGGGAATTTTTATTAACTGGAAAGGAAGTTGATATTCATGCCATCAGGTTAGAGGCTAACATGACAGAATATAAGGTATTGCTGCTCCATCCTGAGAGTGGCCTCATCTTGGCACAAGAGGAGACCATGGACTATATGTCAGAATGGGAATGGGAGTTGAAATTAAAACGTTTGGCCACTGGAAAGTTCCACCTTTGGCAGATGGAGCAAAGGTCCTCAAAGAAGCAGTCCCCCAATTTACAATGGGTCTTACCAATGTAGAGGAGGCCGTATCAGGAACACCGGATGCAATAGACAACCCAGGCAGATTCACAGGTGAAGTGTTTGGGGCCCTGAGTGGAGGTGTGGGAGGAGGTGAGTGGGTAGGTGTAGCACTTTGGCTACTTGTTGGGAGGAGATTAGTGGGGACGGATGACTGGATTTTCATATTAGCTAAATGAGAGTGTGCACTGCAGTGCAGGATGAATGTTGACAGACCATGGTCCTCACATTGTGCCTAAACTGAAAACACCAAATTAGGTTGGCATTTCATTACCTTGGCAGATGAAACATATTAAGGTCATCTTAACCTACTCTTTCAATGCCTGGTTTTTCAAGCAAGAAACTACTGATCAGTGTGAGATAGCCCATGCATTGTGCTGTACAAACACATTAGCACTGGCATTGGAGAGGGTCCAGAGGAGGTTCGAGAAAATAATCCTTGGAATGAAAGTGTTAATGTAGGAGGAGCATTTGATGGCTCTGTGTTTGTACTCACTGGAGTTTAGAAGAATGAGGGGGAATCTCATTGAAAACTATCGAATATTGAAAGGCCTAGATAGAGTGGAAATGGAGAGGGTGTTTCCTATAGTGGGGGAGTCTTGGACCAGAGGCACAACCTCAAAATATAAGGACAACCCTTTGAAACAGAGTTGAGGAGGAATTTCTTTAGCCAAGAGGTGGCAAATCTATGGAATTCATTGCTTGAGACAACTATGGAGGCCAAATCAATGGGTGTATTTAAAGCAGAGGAAGACAGATTCTTGATTAGTAAAGGGCATCAAAGGTCATGGAGAGTAGGTAGGAGAATGGGACAATAAAGGATGGGCCATGATTAAATAACAGAGCAGACTTGATGGGCTGAATAGCCTGTTTTTGCACCTATGTCTTTTGGTTTTATGATTTTATTAACATATAAAACAGGTGCAGGTGTAAGAATCCCTATTTTTTATGGATTACAACTGAACTTTTACTTCAACTCCATTCTGAGGTCCAGAAACCCACTAATCTCCATAGAGTGCTGTGAAGATAATGATTGAATTGAGCAGAGTTATTGTGGATTTATGTAAGGAAATAATATTTGACTTATCGATTAGAATACTTTGAGTCTGTACTAGTCTGCCACATTGAATTACATGGATCTATAATTGCTTATGATTGATTAAAGAGCCTGTAGAAAGGATTTAAACAGAAGTCAATGGCATTAAACTTGCTATAAAAATAAGTTTTTTTTCAGAAGTTAAATGCAACACCAAACATTTCCTGTCACTTTGAAAATTTGTCCTGGCAATTCATGGCCAGCGTCATTCTCATAATACTGATGTAATTCTTACATGGGGGCACACAGAATGAGGTTGCACTCCATGTAACTGGAATGTTGCGAATGTTGGAACATTGAACTAGGGTGATCATTGGCAGGCACTTCTGCAACAACATGAGCAGTTATAGAATGAAGGTACAAATTCCATCCCAATAGCATTGGGAGTCAGGATTGAATCGAGGTCACCAGAGTTGAAAGGTCGCAGCTTCAACAGCTGCAACACCCTGTTGCCTCCTTAGACTCTCATCAAGTTATTTATGTTTTCTTCTGAGTTCCCGGGATTTTAGTTTCCTCTACACGTTGTCTACCATGCCTTTCTGTTGCTGTTTTAATGAGATACTAACCTGTTTATTTTAAACAGATTAACTAGTGTAATGGAATAAGCAAGAAATCATTGTGAGCACATTACCAAGTATGGTAATCACAGAGCAGAAACCTATTGGCTATGTCTACTTATGTATAATATAATATGTTTATTTTTGTATAATGCAAAAGACTATGTTTATTTCACTTAAGAACAGATCAAAATCTCACTGGAATGATAACAATATTCAAATTGGATTATTTTCATTATCATTTATATGTCTAGGCTTCACACTAGCGGTGGAGGCGGAAAACCGTGTGCAGTTTAATTGAAAGTGTAATCATCGCAAAAGAAGGAAGCAAATCCCAAAAGCCTCCAAATAAAATGAAAGAAACATATATGACAGTTTTTGGCATGACTGCAAGGGTGAGGAAACAAGAAGCAGTCACTTTAAACAGCAGAGGAGAGAAGCCAAAGGCAAGAAGCAAATGATAGAACAAGATAGACTTTCCAGTCCATTGGCTCCTATTTCATTATTTAATTAAGAATGTGGCTGAACCAGATATCAGTGTTCCTTCTAAGGTGTGTGCACACACTTTATACTTTATAGTCGCCAAACAATTGATACTAGAATGTTCAATCATCACAGCAATATTTGATTCTGCACTTTGCGCTCCCTGGAATACAAATCGATAGTAAATATTAAAAATTTAAATTATAAATCATAAATAGAAAATAGAAAAAGGGAAAGTAAGGTAGTGCAAAAAAACCGAGAGGCAGGTCTGGATATTTGGAGGGTACGGCCCAGATCCGGGTCAGGATCCGTTCAGCAGTCTTATCACAGTTGGAAAGAAGCTGTTCCCAAATCTGGCCGTGTGAGTCTTCAAACTCCTGAGCCTTCTCCTGGAGGGAAGAGGGACGAAAAGTGTGTTGGCTGGGTCAGTCGTGTCCTTGATTATCCTGGCAACACTGCTCCAACAGCGTGCGGTGTAAAGTGTGTCCAAGGATGGAAGATTGGTTTGTGTGATGTGCTGGGCTGTGTTCACGATCTTCTGCAGCTCCTTCCGGTCTTGGACAGGACAACTTCCATACCAGGTTGTGATGCATCCTAGAAGAATGCTTTCTAAGGTGCATCTATAAAAATTAGTGAGGGTTTTAGTGGACAGGCCAAATTTCTTTAGCTTTCTCAGGAAGTAAAGGCGCTGGTGGGCCTTCTTGACAGTGGACTCTGCTTGGTTGGACCAAGTCAGGTCATTTGTGATATTGACCCCGAGGAACTGAAAGCTTTTGACCTGTTCCACTTGCGCACCACTGATGTAAATTGGGTCGTGCGATCTGCTACTCCTTCTGAAGTCAACAACCAATTCCTTCGTCTTGCTGACGTTGAGGGATAGGTTATTGTCTTTGTACCATGCCACCAGGTTCTTAATTTCCTCTCTGTACTCAAACTCATCATTACCCCAGATACGGCCTACAATTGTGGTGTCATCAGCAAACTTATATATTGAGTTCGATGGAAACTTGGCTCCACAATGATGGGTGTACAGTGAGTACAGCAGGGGGCTGAGTACACAGCCTTGTGGGGCACTGGTGCTCAGAGTGATTGTAGAGGAGAGCTTGTCCCCTATTTTCCCAGCCTGGGTCCTGTCTGTGAGGAAGCTGAAGATCCACATACACATCTTTTGCTATTAGTGCACAAAGGAAATTAAACTGCTCCCAAAAGGTTGTCATCCTTTACGTCATTGGTATATTAAGTATATTTCACAATTGTACACAATCACATTTCCTTTTCCAGTTTCTGATGCGGACGATGTTAGCAATGTGGAGTTTGCAATGATTTGTCTGCAGATGTTAGAACTGGCTTATTTATACTGTTTTTATTGAAGAATTTATTAATTCACTATGCCAAATTCCAAAGAAGCAGAGGTCCTGAAGCGCAGAAGAACTGCTAGTTCACTGAAAGAGGAATGGCTTAATGAAAGAGGAGAAACTGCTACACCGAAAGCTCATGAGGTCAGGAATGTGCAGCTACGGGAAATATTTATGTACAGTACAGAAAATGGTGTTACCTGAGTGTATTGCTGTGATGCAAAAGTTGCTGGAGAATTTGCAAGTGAGAAGAGGTGAATCAGAATCAGGTTTATTATCACCAGCATGTGTTGTGAAATTGGTTAACATCACAGTGGCTGTTCAATGCAATACATAATAACATTGAAAGAACAATAAAAGTGGAGTGATATTTGGAAACTTGACATTTTAAGGCATCATTTAACAAACAAATCACATATGGACTATGTGCAAAAGCTCTAGCGAGGAGATCCTTCATTACCTGACATAGGCCTACTGCGTATGTTTTGTGAGATTGCAGATGAACGACAGGAGATCAAAGTTCTTATTGACAGTTTTTTTATCTCTTTTAAGCAATGAACAACAAACTGGACTTGGTAGTTTATTGTCCTTAGAATAGCTTCAGGTTTACTTCCACTTAAAAATTCAGTGTGCACATGTTGTGGTCACTGGGCAAGAAATTGCACAGCACAAGATTTTTCCACACACTGGTCATTACCAATTAGAGGGAACATTGCTGGATATCCATTTACCTGCCATTTTCCTTCGTCAACTGATAAATTGTTCTTCAATAACAGTATTTATCACCAACTTCAACACTTCCTCAAAAGGATTTGATGACATTACCAATGGTAAAGATTCTTCACTTGCCACCAAATGAAACTCAACAGCTCTTCTGTGCAATACAACCAAATGTATAGAATATTAATTGAAAGGTAATTTAATTGAAGCTATTTCTGAAAGATCCATCACTTCTTTTTTAATATTCCCTAGTCAAAGCCTCAAAATAATTCACCAGTTAAATCACAAAAAAAAGAGAAAATCTGGAGATGCTGGAAACACCTATAGCTCCAAGCCCGCAGTCATTGGGCAACATTTATATCAAGATATCAGTGTTGTTCATTTTCTTGGACCCGTAAATGCAAATTTCTGCAATCAAATAGACCAAGACATGCCAATGAGCTCCAGATTACCCTTGCATATTCAGGCAATCAGAACGCTGATAAACTTATGTCTTCTTTCATATTACACCACCAGAGTCAGGACATAGCAAGAGCATCACACTTCCATAATCAAGTCAATAACGTGCTAGGTCTGGAATTCACAAATATATCTGTAGCCATTTGCTCTGCATTTCTACATTCCTTGCTGGTGGCGGTGGATGATGAGGGAACAGAATGTCACAGCACATTCTTGTCATGCAATAGGATATAGTCACAATCCCTTTCTTGGTTTACAAGATGAGGCACAAATTACAAATTCATTCTCAGAGAACCTTCAAACCACCAAATCAACATCATTCATCAGCTACCCTGTCACACTAATTCTATATTACTCTGTCTTTTTTCATCTCCCCAATTTTGTTTTTATTTCCCTCACCCATTGCTAATATCCAGCGGCTTTAGGAGGAGGCATGGTCACAGGTAGAACAGGTACACTCTATGCAGACAGCACCTGAAATGTATGCCTATTCAATGTGCAGTTGACGTGACTTTAGCCATCGTTGTTCCAAGTATGGGTTCAATCATCCAGCATCACAAAACTATGAAACTGGCAGTAGTTGTATGGATCAGTATATGCAAGAGAGGGAGCACAGCCATCGAGACGTGAGGTGCAGAATCTGCTAATCACCTACACCACCCTTCCACTAGGTCCCCTCCCCAAATACACTCTCCACTACACATCTATAGAAGTTTGCAAAAGTTTTAGATGTCACGCCAAATCTTCGCAAACTCCTTAGGAAGTAGATGCGCTGCCGTGATTTCTTCATAATTGCACTTAAATGCTGGGCTCAGGACAGGTCCTCTGAAATGATAACACCAAGAAGTTTAAAGCAGCTGCCCCTCTCAACCTCTGATCCTCCGATGAGGACTGGCTCATGGACTTCTGGTTTCCTCCTCCTGAGGTTATTAACCGGCTCCCTGGTCATGCGGACATTGAGTAAGAGGAAGAGCATTCCCCGTTCTTGTTTGATATCAGGGTTACTCAACTTACTTACTTATTCCGAGATACAGCACGTTAACAGGCCTTTTAACCTAACGAGCCTGCACCACCCAATTAACCACATGACCAGTTAACCTACCAACCGGTACGTCTTTGGAATGTTGGAGGAAACCCATACGGTCACGGGAAGAACATACAAACGCTGGCAGAAGTGAACACACATCGCTGGCACGGTAAGTGCTTTATGCTGACTGCTGTGATAGCACAGCAGCTCACCCTGAGCACCTCCTCGCTCCACACCCATGCCCATGCATTTTCCATAAAGGAGAGACTTGCGGGCAGGCATAAACGGAAAGCTTTGTGGTATGACTTTCCTTCACATAGGAGGTCTAGGGCTTATTGATTTGCAGAATAGAGCTGAAACACTGTATAGGTCACAGCTGTTTCCCATGCTCCAACGTTTTGCTATGAACCATCAGCTCAGCTCTGACAAGGAATGTTGTGTTTCCTTCCCAGTCTGTGTGGTTTAAATTCACACTGGGCAATGGACTCAGCAAATGAGGCTGAGGAAATCTTCGGTGACTGATACCTGCTGATGTGCAATACAACCTGCAAGATTTCCTGGTATTGTCCCATTCTGTCTGAAGGTTACACTGATAATCTGTGTTTTCTTTCAATAAGTAACCAGAATGAATATTTTCAACCTTTAGCACAGAATGTACAGGCAGGAAGTTAACTATCTGACATCCACAGCTTGTAGCTTTTGTATTGTTTTTCAAGAAACATTTCAATCATTTAATGAAGACAGCACATAGCTGGTCTGGTCAGATTGGGTAGAATTAGGGCAAAGGTAAAGTGCTGCAGATGCTGGATGTCTGCAATAAAAGAAGGGAATATTCAGCAGTTCAGGAGGCAATATGAACAACTGAGCTTAGAAACTATCTTCTGACATTTTGTTGCTACTAAGACAGCATTGCTTCTTGCTTTAAAGTTGCTTTGCAAAGACCCTTTAAGGTTGCAATCTTAAGACCATAAACCATAAGATACAGGAGCAGAAGTAGGCCATTTGGCCCATCGAGTCTGTCCCACCATTCAATCACGGGCTGATCCAATTCTTCCAGTCATCCCCACTCCCCTGCTTTCTCCCCATACCCTTTGATGCCCTGGCTAATCAAGAACCTATCCATATCTACCTTAAATAGACCCAGTAACTTGGCCTCCACAGCCACTCATGGCAACAAATCGCACAGATTTACCACCCGTTGACTAAAGTAATTTCTCCGCATCTCTGCTCTAAAGGGACGTCCTTCAATCCTGAATTTGTGCCCTCTTGTCCTAGACTCCCTACCATGGGAAATAACCTTGTCATATCTAATCCATTCAGGCCTTTTAACATTCATCTTCTATTGCCGGGTTCCCAGAAGGGCATCGTCAGGTTTCTCTGTGTAACAATGACTATGACAGTTTCAATGCATACTAGTATACTGCTCCATCACCCAATCTCACAGCTCTAAATCAGACAGATGCATAGTGTACAATGTGTAGCTCTCCCCCAAGTACCAGAGAGTGGTGCTGTTTCAACAATGGCTGCTGCAGTGGAGAGAGAAAGAAGTGAGAGTGCTCCCAGCATTTCAGAGTGGCACAGGGATGGGCTGGAGACAGGCTAATCCTTATTGACGTCAATAGATCTGGGGGTGAGAGGGCGAACAGCTTTAAGTTCCTCAGCATAAACATCACCGAAGATCTCAGGTGATCTGTACATACTGGCTGTGTGGAGAAAAAAGCACCACAGTGCCTCTTTCACCTCAGATGGTTGAAGAAGTTTGGTATGGGCCCCCAAATCTTAAGGACTTTCTATCAGGGCACAATTCAGAGCATCCTGACTGGCTGTATCACTGCCTGGTATGGGAACTGTACTTCCCTCAATCACAGGACTCTGCAGAGAGTGGTGTGGACAGCCCAGCACATCTGTAGATGTGAACTTCCCATGATTCAGGATATTTACAAAGACAGGTGTGTAAAAAGGGCCCGAAGGATCATTGGGGACCCGAGTCACCCCAACCACAAACTGTTCCAGCTGTTACCATCCAGGAAGTGGTCTAACAACATAAAAGCCAGGACCAACAGGCTCCGGGACAGCTTTTTCCACCAGGCCATCAGACTGATTAATTCACGCAGATACAATTGTATTTCTATGCTGTATTGATTGTCCTGTTGTACGTACTATTTATTACAAATTACTATAAATAGCACATTGCACATTTAGACAGGGACGTAAAATAAATATTTTTACTTCTCATGTATGTGAAGGATGTAAGTAATAAAGTCAATTCAATTCAATTCACTAAAAGTTTCTATTAGAAAATGAGGGTATTCTATAGACTTTGGGAAGTCTGCAAGGTAGCAGATGACCATGCCTGATCAACCAAGGGAAAAGTAACCAGAGTTTTTCTTCTTTTGAGTCTGGAGTCTGGATGACCTGGAAAATGCAGCAATGAGAGGCCAGAGAGGGAGAGGTGGGGCATAGATTGTGACCACATCCAGAGACTGGGAGGCAGGAAATTTGTGAGCTCTCTGGGCCTACGTGGGGAGCTGGAGAACAATTGGCCGTGTTAGCTAATTGTGGTTTAACTAGTATCCTGCTTGTTTAACCTGGTGAAGTTTACTTTGATAGGCTCAGGGATGCCTGGTCAACCGTACTGTTTAAACGGACTTTGTTTAGCACTTATCCCAGTTTGGGTTCGCTCCATTGATTGTTCTGCTGGAATTGCTGTGTATACATTCTGTTTATCGTCTCTACATGGCAGCCTGTCTTTTCTCCCCACCTGGGTTCCATTATTGCCAATGTCCGCCATGACAAAGAAAGATTGTGAGACCTTTCCTTTGATTCGTTTGTCGGTTGTTGGAGCATAGAATGTTTTGTCAAAGCCTGCTCTGCATAGGTATTGTTGCTCAGAGAAAACCAGCTATAAACAGACTCCCAATTCAGCCCACTAAGTATTTGCCAGCTCTCACTGAAATCCTACCAATCCCATCCTCCAGCTCAGTTCCTGGTTTCCTATCCTCTCCTACCTCTCCATCAACTATCAGCGATGCTCCTGCCAGCCACCTGCACGTGGAGTGATTCATAGAGTTAACCTATCAACTGGCATGTCTTTGTGATGTGGGAGGACACCAAAGTCCCCAGGGCAAACCCATGCAGTCACAGAGAGAATATGCAAACTCCATAGAGACAGCCGCATCAGTCAGGATTGAACCAAGCTCACTGGATCTCTGCAATCGCCACACAGCCCGTCTTCATTTACACTCTGGCTCAAAGAGATCAGATAATGAGCCACAAGTTGCCTCCTCCCATGCTCTCTGTGTCTCCCCGTAATGTTTCCAATGCCCATTGTTCACCTCCGTGCCATTCTGTGAGAGAAATTTCAGCTGAAGGCCTCTTTCTGTGGAGTCAATTTTGGGTACAGGAAAATCTTTAAATTGCAAGGAAGGCTTTGTCTTGTGAGCAATGAGCAGACTGTCAGCGAGGGGCAGCGACCTGGCAAAGACTGTGGGGCCCTCCGATGGTCAGGGGCGAACATGGATGTTGTGTCCTAGCTGTCTATGTCAGTGGTCCCCAACCACAGGGCTGTGAAGCATGTGCTACCGGGCCGAGAGGAAAGGTATGATTTGGCGATATGAGTCAACTGCACCTTTCCTCATTCCCTGTCACGCCCACCGTTGAGCTAGAACGCACGTGAGGTCATTACCCGTGTGTCATCCATGCCAGCACAGAAAGGAGATCAACTCTTCGAGCTTGCAAATGACAGCGCGCTGAAAAGTATGTTTGACATAACATCTCTGCCGGCATCCTGGATCAAAGTCAAGGCTAAATATCCTGAGATAGCCACGAAAGCACTGAAAACATTGGTTCCATTTCCAACATTGTATCTCTGCCAAGCGGGCTTTTCTGCAATGAATGCAATGAAAATTAAATCACGGAATAGACTGGACATAAGGAACCCCATTCGAGTATCGCTGTCTCCCATCACCCATCGATAGGACTGTCTTGTTGCCGGGAAACAAGCCCAGGGCTCCCACTGATTCAGCAATATTGGTGTGTTGCAATGATTTTATATGTTTATACAAGGAAAATATGCGCGGTGTGTTTAATATCCAAACGTTACTTAAAATGTTATGATGCTGTTGACTTATAAGTGACTTATAATTAACATCACTATATTCATGTGAGGAAAATATGCGTTGTGTGTTTAATATTAAATCTGTTAGATAAACTATTTTAGAAACGAAATTGAGTGCATTAGCCACTTATAAGTGACTTATAGTTGACTTATCACCTATATTCCGGTTGTGATTAACACCACCCCGCCTCCCAGGGTCGCCAACTGTCTCATATTAGATGGGACATCCCGTATATTGGGCGAAATTGGTTTGTCCCATACGGGACCGCCCTTGTCCCATATTTCCCCTGCTAAGGTAGAGCGTTCCTATGAAACCTTTCGTGCTGAAATGGCGTGAAGCGAAGAAGCAATTACCATTATATTATATGGGAAAATTTTTTGAGTGTTCCCAGACCCAAAAAGTAACCTACCAAATCATACCAATTAACACATAAAACCTAAAATACCACTAACATATAGTAAAAACAGGAATGATATGATAAATACGCAGCCTATATATAGCAGAAATAATGTATGTACAGTGTAGTTTCACTGAACAGAATCGCCAAAAACGATGTGTAGAGAAAAACCGGCATGTACACGCATGCGCGCACCAGTGCCCGCGCAAGGCTTCATGGTCATGGTAGTCTTTCTCGGGGTAAACACAAGTGTCTTGTATTTGACTGCTACTCTTGTCCCTTATTTGGGAGTGAGAAAGTTGACAACCCTACCCCCCCACCCCCCCGCTCGGTAAGAATATTGTCAATATTAAACCAGTCCATGGTGCAAAAAAGGTTGGGGACCCCTGGTCTATGTGATGCGCAAGCCAGGGCAGTACAACATGGAGAGCAAGCTGTTGCCCATACAGCAAGCTCCCCTCTCCATGCAGCTGATGAATCCAAAGGAACGGCAGAGACCGATACAGTTTGGCACCAGCGACATCGCAGCATTTGCCATTCAGCATTGAACTCAATGTAGGACTGCCTTAGGGACTTCAGCTTTGCATTTTCCCATTTTCCCTTGGGTTTTCCTCCCAAAACCTTCCCCATCACTGGGTAGAGCTGCAAGGCAGTGGAGATTTGAGATTAGAGTTTTCCTTCTCCTAGATGAGCTGCCAATCACGGCTGATGAGCCTCATCTGCCCAAAGCGACTGGTCTTAAGGCACTGGTAACCCATCTTTGTCCCTTCTCTTGTCAATAGGAACGGTTCTGCTGGGCTTAGTAGCTAAACTACGCATGAAGGCCAAGTAATCTGTGTGATAGTCCTTTAAATAGCATTGCTTCAGATTACTAAACACTAAGACCAGTGCTTTTGGACAATCGTGAATTGGAGATGAAGACTGGGAGTTGCACCACAATCTGTACCACTTATGGAAGCTTTACACTGGAATTGGATTTCTAACCCCAGTAAATACCCGACCAGAAACTAGGCTGCAGTATTCTGCAGTGTTAAGCCATCTGAAAAGGGACACAATTTTGCTCTCTAATTTTCAACTGCACAGAATGTTTTTGTTCAGTGTTATGAGAAAGAATTTTTAGGTCAAAGGCCTTTACCAAAACTTTGTGTTTAAAACTATTAAGTGGCCAATGACCTGAAAACACATAATTCAGTTTCTCTTTCCACAGATAGTGCCTGGCCTGTGAAGTATTTATAGCATCTTCTGTGGAAAATATCTGGTAAATCTGTCATTTGCATCTGGACACTACACCGATGTGAGTGACTGAGAATGATTTTTGACACAGTATTTGTAATTGCATATTATAAACCTCACTCTCTGAATATTGCTTGGTGAAAAATGAAATATTACAACCCTTGAGAAACCCAAGATTAAGGATCTGTGTAGAAATCAAAGGACAGACAAACGATATATTTTTACAACATCTTATCAGAGAGATTCCAAAGTACTTCATAAACAATGACTTCCTTCATGGCGGATGAACTAATAGAGATGTAGAATCAATTACTCGAGAAAGTCCTTGAAACCATGCTATTGATAGATTCATCAGATATTGGGTGCATTTCTAGAGAAAGAGAATAGGGCATTGAAGGAAATAGCTGAAGAGCTGAGTAACAGAGGTTGGGCTGGAATGACTGAGAGAGCTGCTTGGCTGCCACTGAGCAATGTTTTAGTATCTAATGAAGCAGAGATTTCAGCAGAACTTTTTCTTGAATTAAAACTAACAAGGTGGAAAGGTAATGCTGTAACTTTGAAAGAGATTAACGAGGAAAAGTGCTGAAGCAAAGAACATTGTGGCCCAACTAAACATGGTGAGTTACAAGGTACAATACGGACAAGTAGTGTTATGCTTGCTTCCAAGATTGGGGCTTCAACAAAGGACGAGTATTTTCTTACAAAGTGTTCTGAAATTTGATACAAACAAGATGGATGAAGCTTGGTTGAAATAGATTTAATGACTTTGATTATTCTCCTCAGGAAAGCTTAATTCGAGTTTACTGGATCCTCTTCCTCCCTATATCTCTCACTAAAGACATTTAAAACGATCAGTATAACTTAAGTGTGAACTGAGAAAGAGAGTATAGAGGGTCCCATTACTTTTAAACACAGCGTAAAATACCCTCCAGTACTTTTCCAGTACTCTTCATTGTAGCCTTGTAGAGACATGTCATCTCAGACCAGCCCTTGCATGAAATAACTGCTCCATTGATGTTGGTTGATAGCAGTTAAGTTGTTGTCGAGAAATGAGCTGGAGTTCTGCTTATCAACACTTACTGTAACAGGAAAGAGCTGTACATGTTTACTCTCCTATGGGCCAAGTTGAAATTGCTGCTTTCACTTCTGAAGAGAATTGAAGCAATTCTCTTCCTTAATTAAATTATTAGCCTTCTTCCTGTGATGTTAACGGCCTAATCCAACTGGAAATTCATCTGTTGAAAATTGTATTTATGTAGAGTGAAGCAATTTTGTCATTTTCTTTGAGTGTGTTGTGTCTATCACTAATAGTGTGCCCTCATTTTGGGGTGATAATTTTGCGTTCACTATTTTCCAGTGTTTAGCTTGATCAGATGTTGTTGGAACTAGTGCCAATCCCAAAATTCGTCATCAGAATAATTTTCCCATCACAATGTTTTTTTTAAATCACTCACTAATGAACTGACTTATATTAATGTTGAAGGCCCAAAAACTATATTATTTAAACAGCTAATCACAGTAAAGCTGCGCTCATGAACAAATTAATATGTCACGACAATACTGAGATCGCACTCAAAGTCGTCACAGCTGACTGGCTTCGAGCTCTATCTGTAGAAGGGGTTCTCAACCTCGGTCCACGGACTCCTTGGTTATACCACTCCATGGCATAAAAAAAATGGTTGGGAACCCCTGATCTATAAGGCCAGGCTTACCATAGCTTCACTTCGGCCTCGGATCTAGGTCACTATTAGCAATCTTTGAACCGTCTGCCTGAGTTCACTATTACACCAAACAGGACACAAAGGAGACTGACAACCACAAAACACCAGTTTGATCTCTGGTGCCAGACTCTTTAAAGTTTAAAGTATGCTATGTTCCCCACAGTCCAGGTTAAGCTGGCCGCATAAACTGTGAAGTTTATCCAGGGTATGGACAAGCACCTCAAAGGATAGCATTCTTGTGGTACATCATCTTAGGATGCAGCTTACATCTACTTAAGTTCTATGTTGAGCTCTAAAGTGACAAGAGCAGAAAGCAGTCACTTAATTTACCTTGATTAATTAAGAGGAGGGAAACCATGAACAGAATCTGCAACATCCAATTAAATGGCTTCACTTGGCATGAGCTAACCAAATGGACTAGCACTTCCCTTGCAGATTAAACTTTCTGATGCAATGAATCAAAATCTGCTCACCACTGTTGCTGTGAATTCCCATGGAGGCTTGGAAAATCACCTCTGTGCCACAGGGACTGGTAGGCAGCCTTGCTTAGAAACGTAGAAAACCTACAGCACAATACAGGCCCTTCAGCCCACAAAGTTGTGCCGAACATGTCCCTACTTTAGAAATTACTAGACTTACCCATAGCCCTCTATTTTTCTAAGCTCCATGTACCTATCCAAAAGTCTCTTAAAAGACCCTATTGTGTCTCCCTCCACCACTGTTGCCGGCAGCCCATTCCACGCACTCACCATTCTCTGAGTAAAAAACTTACCCCTGACATCTCCTCTGTACCTACTCCCTAGCACCTTAAACCTGTGTCCTCTTGTGGCAACCATTTCAGCCCTGGGAAAAAGCCTCTGACTATCCACACGATCAATGCCTCTCATCATCTTATACACCTCTATCAGGTCACTTCTCATCCTCCATCGCTCCAAGGAGAAAAGGCCGAGTTCACTCAACCTGTTTTCATAAGGCATGTTCCCCAATCCAGGCTTCTTGACTCTGAGGGATAGGTTTTAGCGTGATGGGTCTGTGATTTTTGATGGGCTGTCTCCATATTGCAAAATGCCATTTGGTGGTATCTCTTGTCCAGGGACATGAACAGAACACTGGCAAGGAGATCAGTGAGAACCAGAGGCAATGGGAGACATGCCGGCATTGTACAGGACTCTCAGTTACTGCACTGCAGTTGAGGAGACACTGGTGTGTGCGTCTGGAATGGCCCAGATTACATGATGGTTGATGTGGGCTCCTGATCTATGCCAAAGCTGTCAAGTCAACCCTGGAGCATGGCTGTCTGCAATCTGCAAGCAGCATGCTGCTGTGCACAGAATTCAGAGAGAGGAAGGCCTTGGAGGAGTCAACAGAGGCCCTCAGCTGCCACAGTTCCTCAGCATCACCACTGCCTGACAGACAATTCACTTCCAAATTGGCAGAGAGACACTCTTGGCTCCACAACGTCTGCTGACAGAATGTAGACATGGAGTCATCCATGCTTCTCTTCGTCTCACAGGCAGTTCGCTGCTGCAACCACTTTAGAATATCCTTATGCATAGGTTTATTCGATTCCTCCACCTAAAGTGAGCATTACTGACTGGACTCAATTACCAAGGGACTGAGACAGGAGCTTTACTTTCCCTCACCCCGACTGCAGTCTGGAAATGCCAGATGTCTCCTGTTTAATGCAATCCCTTCCCTTGCACTCGTACTATGGAGGCTGCGCTCTGCACGGTCAGGGATAGGGGCGCAAAAGGGGTGAGCTTCGAATGCAGAATGCTATCCTATCATCTCCCCCTAGTTTCATAGAGGAGTACAGGACAGAAGCAGGCCCTTTGGCCCATCTAGTCTATGCCAAAACCACTTAAACTGCCTACTCCCATCGAGCTGCACCAGGACCATAGCCCTCCATATCCCTACAATCCATGTACCTATCCAAACTTCCCTTAAACATTGAAATCAAGCTCACATGCACCACTTCCACTGGCAGCTCATTCCAGACTCTCACGACCCTCTGAGTAAAGAAGTTTACCTTCATGTTCCCCTTAAACTTCTCACATTCACCTCTAACCCATGACCTCTGGTTGTAGTCCCACCCAACCTCAGTGGAAAAAGCCTGCTTGCATATACCCTACCTATATCTCTCCTAATTTTATATACCTCTATCAAATCTCCTCTCAATCTTCTACGTTCTAAGGAATACAGTCCTAACCCATTCAATCTTTCATTGTAACTCAGGTCCTCCAGACCTGGCAACACCCTTGTAAATTTTCTCTGCACTCTTTCAAACTTAATTATATCTTTCTAGTAGATAGGCAACCAAACCTCCACACAATACTCCAAGTTAGACATCCGCAACATCTTATACAACTTCAACATAACATCCCATCTCCTGTACTCAGTACATTGATTTATGAAGGCCAATGTGCCAAAAGCTTTCTTTACAGCCCTCTCTACACCACCTTCAACAAATTATGGTCCTGTATTCCCAGATCCCTTTGTTCTACCACATATTTCAGTGCCCTACCTCTCTGGCTATCCATCCCATAGGATGATGATGGTTCCTTTCAGTCAGTTAGCCCACTCCTCAGAAAGGAACAGCGTGTGCGTGAATGGATTTTAGATGGGTAGGGGGTTGCACAGGTCCAAACCCACCCTCTCATCATCCCCCCCCCCCGGATCCAGTGGCATGATGGGGTCCAAGACGGCTGGGGGAAGTTCTGTTGCAGTGAATGGCCAGACCAAGCTTCAATGCAAGGGATGCCCTTTCTGCGCTTCATGGCACGTGTTTGCTAGATGGCCGTTGACCCTACGAGAGGGTTCATCCGCCCTTTGACAGGTCTTGTTTTTCATCCTGCAGGGTGTCTAGCCACCCTCCTCATCAAGCAAGCCTGGTGGGGGAGCCGGTTTAGTTGCCAACTACCCGACCATGCGACAGGTAGTACTGGGTTACATGGTACCAGTAGCACTCAGACGAGTGACCTGAGCTGACCATTCACTGTGTAAAACCTACCTTAGCTGGTCTCACTGAAGTACAAAACCTCACACTTGTCTGCATTATATTCCATCTGCCATTTTTCAACCTATTTTTCCAGCTGTTGCAGATCCCTCTGAAACTATCCCTCTGGACAGTCTTCCTCACTGTCCACTACGCCCTCAATCTTGGTGTCATTCGCAAATTTGCTGATCCAGATTACCACATTATTATCCAAACAACAACGCACCCAGCACTGATCTATGCAGCACACCACTAGTCACAGGCCTCCAGTCAGAGAGCCAACCACCTACTACAACTCCCTGGCTTCTCCCACAAGGCGAATGTCTAAACTAATTTACTACCACATCCTGAACGCCGAGCGACTGATCAGCCTCCCATGTGGGACCTTGATCACATGCCTTGCTAAAGTCCATGTAGACAATATCCACTGCCTTGCCTTCATCTACTTTCCTGCTGACTTTGTAGGGTTTCGCAAATAAAACAAAGTGAGGTGTTTTATTCTTAATGAAACCCATAACATATTTTATTGAACTCCAAAACTCAAACACAAAAGTGCACTAAAAATCATCACGTCAGACCAACCTCTAAGAGTGAAGCCCCAATTCATTGTTGGTGGTGTGAATTATGTACATTTCTCTCAGTTACGTTGCCCTACACAGGACCCCCCCACCCCCATAATTCACATTGTGAGCCTGGCTGGAGCTCAGCCCAGCTGCCTGGCTTGGGCACGTGTTCCATGGGTGGAGAAACCACAAGTGTCTCTGACTCGTCTAGAGCTGCGTTAACAAACTTATGGTCATGTTGTGATGCCAGGGGCATGGGAGTGGAATACTCCAAATTTTAGTGGGCTAGTTTAAAGCGATCTACTGAACTACATCCTGGTTTTCTGCTCTTATCTATGATAAAAAATATTTTCTCCCCATTCCTAAACATGGAATGGGTCATCATCAGGGGGCTTATAGACATGTTGGTGTGCATCATGGTGGACAAACACAAACGAGGTGGGATACAGGTAAACAGGAACCCAAGAGTATGGTACATCGTAATGGGAGGTAGGAACAGGTGAAAAGGAATTGAATTTACTGAGGAGGGTGGAACGCTGTTTGGAGGCTTATCAGGCGGTCGTGCTGTCAGGAATAAAATTACCATACACAAACTCTGCCACAGATGATTGCCAGTTCTCTTTTGGAGCTGTTCTGAGCCCCAGCAGGACCCATGCGAGACAATCATACCAACACTCGTCAGTCAGGGAGGCCCTCGGTGCAGTCTTTAAGGAGCGGTGAAACGACCCACATAGGCTGTTGGACTACAGGTGATACGTTGTGGTGTGATGTAGCCTAATGGTGAGGTTCTGACCATTGCAGCCCAGTGGTCTGAAATGAATTGGGAAATGTGGTCAGAGGAAATATCAGAAGTGGTGCCAAACCGAGTAACCCAGGTGCTGATGAATGGTCGAGCTCCGTCTGCGGCCATCGTCGATGCTGGAGGAACAACCTCTGGCCACCTGGTGGTATGGTCCACCATGGTAAGGAGGGGCGTGAAACTGTGGGAAGGGGGAAGAGGACCAACAAGGCCCACATTGACATGGTCAAACCGTCGCTCAGGGAACTCAAAAGGTTCTGATGGTGCCTCAGCATGACCGTTAATTTTTGCCTGCTGGCACTCCATACAAACTGCAGTCCAATCACACACATCCTTTATAAGGCCATGCCACACAAACTTCAGTGTAACCACTTTCCATGAGGATGTGAGAGGCCACGTGTGGAGTCAAAAACAGTCCGCCTCCAGTTTGTGGTCCCTATGTGTGTGACCTCAGTGGTTGGCCGTGAGAGGCAATCAGGCAGAGCTTTATTTTTCTGCATGTTAAAACTGTGGTATGTAGGCTAGCTGGTGTTGCTGCCGTGCAGACCAAGGCTCTGATATTTTGATCATTGCGTTCACGAGGGATTTGTGATTAATGAATGCTGTGAATGTTTTGCGAAGAAAAATCACTTCAGGATGTACATTGTATACATTTCTCTGACATTAAATTGTACCTTTGAACCTTTGAAACGGCGGCCCTCTTGAAGAACAGCCAGGTAGACCAGGACAAGCTCACTGTCAAATATACTGTAACTCCTTTCAGGGGAACGAAACTGCCAGCTGAAGAAACAGAGTGGTTGCCACATGCCTTCAATCAACTGTTCATGCACAGCATCTGCAGCTTGGTCCAAAGTAGTAATGGCTATTTTAGGTCAGGGAGCGGATGCTCCTGTAGGGTTGCGTTGGAAAGAGCTTGTCTGGTACCATCAAATGCCCGGTCATGTCTGCTGACAAGTCAAGCACGTGATTAAGGAATAGGGCCTTTAAACGCACTGTACCGGGGGAGCACAAGTTCAGCAGCTCGTGGAATGAAGCGGTGATAGCAACTCACCATGCCTAGAAGCTCCTGTAATTTTTTAGTAGTGCAGGACAGTGGGAAATCCAAAATAGCTGCCTCTTGATGGGAGGGGTTTCCCTTCTGCAGAGATGCAATGGCCGAAAAAGCCAATGGTTGACAACCCAGACTGTCATTTTGCAGGGTTAATAATCAACGTGGCTTGGTTTAAGTGCTCAAAAAGTGTGCAGAGATGAGATATGTGTTCCGATTTGGATGAACTGACGGTAAGTATGTCATCCAGGTAAACAAAATGAAAATCTAAGTCTTTTAATACAGAGTCCATCAGCTGTTGGAAAGTCTGTGCTGCATTTTTCAGTCCAAATGTCATTTGCAGAAACTTAAAGAGGCCAAATGGGGTTATCAAAGCCATTTTGGGAATGTCCTCTGGGCACACAGGCAACTGATGGTAGCCTCAAACTAAATCACCTTTGAAAAATATTAATTTTCCGGCTAAACGTGCCGAAAAGTCTTGGATGCGTGGGACCGGGTAATGATTGGGGGTGGTGGCCGAGTTAAGACATCAATAATCACCAAATGGGCAGCAACCACCATCAGACTTCAGGACCATATGGAGGGGTGAAGCCCAGGGCCTATTCGACCGGCGGACAACACAAAGTCTGTCCACGTTGGCAGACTCAGCCTTCGCGGTCACCAGCTTTTCTGGGCCCGATCTACACGTGCGAGCATGGACTAGCAGACCATTTGTGGAAATGTGGTGTTCGACCCCCCCCCCGCCCCCCATTTTGTGACTGTAGTGGAGAACGTGGGCCTGGTGAGGTTTAGGAATTCACCCCACGCTCAAGTAAACTCACATGCGGTGGTGCACGCTCTTGACAGAGTCATTGTGGGGAACATACTGGGAGAGAAGGGTAACGACTGGAAGTCCTTGATATCCACAAACTGGCGTTTCTTAATATCAACCAACCGTCTTTGGGCATACAGGAAACCTGCACCGAGCAGAGGTCTAGACACTTTAGCCAGGACAAAGCCCCACATGTGACGTCGCTCACTGAAGCAAAGTGTCACCTGTCATGCCCCGTAAGTCTGGATCCTGTTGCTGTTGACGGCCTCCGGTGAGGTTTCATCGCTCTTTGCCTTCTCATCAATAGGTGATGCTGGCAGCACACTCACTTGAGCTGCCTCATCACACGGGAAGCGTCGCCCTGGAAGGGTGTCCTTAATGTATAGTAGATCACCTTGGCAGCTGGAACACAGGGTGTTCACTACCTCTGATGCCCCGATGCATTGGAACTGTCAAAGCTGCAAGGCGGTTGGCACTTCCTAGCATTCGTACCAAAGTGAGCGTGGTAAAAACACAGATCTGGCATTGTCTGTTTTGCAGCCGCGGGCGTCCACATGTTTGTGGCCTGGCTGACCGGGCTTCGAGGCAGGGAAAAGGAGGAATGATGCATCGCTGCCTGGCTGAGTGTAGACTATCAGCCATTTTAGCAAGCTCCCTATAGTTCTTCAGGTTGCATTAGCCGAAGGCTATGCAAACTTGATCAGGCGTTTGTTGCAGGAAGAATTTTTAAAGAATCAAACAAGGATGGTGATTTCCGAGGAGAGTCAACACATGGTCCATATCTCTGAGGGCCTAGCATTACCAAGAATGAGCAAGGAGAGTGACTGTTTGGCACCCCTCAGACTCCAATAATCCAGAAGTCTGTAAAAGGTGAGATTTCAGTGATCGGTATTTATCGTGTTCAGGCAGGTGTTCTGGTAGACTCACCACGCTCACAGCTGTGGAGCTGCTGAGCGACGATACCACATAGAAATACTTGGTGTCGTCTGCAGTGATTTCTCACAGCGCAAATTGGACCTAAGCTTGTACAAACCAAGCAACAGCATTTTGCTCCCAAAACTCAGAATTCAGAACTAGGTTTAATATCACCGGTACATGTTGTAAAATTTATTAATTTAGCGGCAGCAGTACAATATAATACATGATAATATAGAAAGATAAATAAATAAAATACAGTAGATATATATATATGTATATTAAGTAGTTAAATTAAGAATAGTAGTGTAAAAACAGAAATAAAAAAGTGAGATAGTGTCCAAGGGTTCAATGTCCATTTAGGAATCGGATGGCAGGGGGAGGAAGCTGTTCCTGAATCACTAAGTGTGTGCCTTCAGGCTTCTGTACCTCCTCCCTGATGGTAACTGGGTGGCAGTGTGAAATGTGAGGAGGATGTTATGAGAATACAAGGTGACTTGGACAGGTTGGGTGAGTGGGCAGATGCATGGCAGATGCAGTTTAATATGGATTAAATATGAGGTTATCCACTTTGGTGGCAAGAACAGGAAGGCAGATTACTATCTGAATGATGTCAAGTTAGGAAAAGGGGAAGTACAACGAGATCTAGGTGTCCTTGTTTATCAGTCACTGAAAGTAAGCATACAGGTACAGCAGGCAGTGAAGAAAGCTAATGGCATGTTGGCCTTCATAACAAGGGGAGTTGAGTATAGGAGCAAAGAGGTCCTTCTGCGGTTGTACAAGGCCCTGGTGAGACCACACCTGGAGTATTGTGTGCAGTTTTGGTCTCCAAATTTGAGGAAGGACATTCTTGCTCTGGAGGGAGTGCAGCGTAGGTTCACTGGGTTAATTCCAGGTATGGTGGGAATGTCATATGTTGAAAGATTGGAGCTACTGGGCTTGTATACACTGGAATTTAGAAGGATGAGAGGGGATCTGATTGAAACATATAAGATTATTAAGGGATTGGACACACTAAGAGGCAGGAAACATGTTCTCGATATTGGGAGAGTCCAGAACCATAGGCCACAGTTTAAGAATAAGGGGTAGACCATTTAGAGCGGAGTTGAGGAAAAACTTTTTCACACAGAGGGTTGTGGTTCTGTGGAATGCTCTGCCTCAGAAGGGAGTGGAGGCCAATTCTCTGGATTCTTTCAAGAAAGAGTTAGGTAGAGCTCTTAAAGATAGCGGAGTGAAGGGATATGGGGAGAATGCAGGAACAGGGTACTGATTGTGGATGATCAGCTATGATCACAGAGAATGGCGGTGCTGGCTCGAAGGGCCAAATTGCCTACTCCTGCACCTATTGTCTATTGTCTATTGTAACAATGAGAAGTGGGCATGTCCTGGGTGGTAGGGTTCCTTTCTGAGGCACTGCTCCTTGAAGATGTCTTGGATCCTACGGAGGCTAGTACCCAAGATGGAGCTGACTAATTTTACGACTTTCTGTAGTTTCTTTCAATCCTGTGCAGTAACCACCACCCCACCCCCACCATTGATACATCTGCTGAAGTTTTCAAGTGCTTCAGGTGACAAACCAAATCTCCTCAAACTCCTGATGGAATATAGCCTTCTTTATAGCTGCATCAATGTGTCAGGTTAGTTCCTCAGAGATATTGACACCTAATGTCGGTGGTGGGGAAACTGCTGGAGTCAGTTATCAAGGATGTGGTAACAGCACATTTGGAAAGCGGTGAAATGATCGGACAAAGTCAGCATGGATTTGTGAAAGGAAAATCATGTCTGACGAATCTCATAGAATTTTTTGAGGATGTAACCAGTAGAGTGGATAGGGGAGAACCAGTGGATGTGGTATATTTGGATTTTCAAAAGGCTTTTGACAAGGTCCCACACAGGAGATTAGTGTGCAAACTTAAAGCACACGGTATTGGGGGTAAGGTATTGATGTGGATAGAGAATTGGTTAGCAGACAGGAAGCAAAGAGTGGGAATAAATGGGACCTTTTCAGAATGGCAGGCGGTGACTAGTGGGGTACCGCAAGGCTCAGTGCTGGGACCCCAGTTGTTTACAATATATATTAATGACTTGGATGAGGGAATTAAATGCAGCATCTCCAAGTTTGCGGATGACACGAAGCTGGGTGGCAGTGTTAGCTGTGAGGAGGATGCTAAGAGGATGCAGGGTGACTTGGATAGGTTGGGTGAGTGGGCAAATTCATGGCAGATGCAATTTAATGTGGATAAATGTGAAGTTATCCACTTTGGTGGCAAAAGTAGGAAAACAGATTATTATCTGAATGGTGGCCGATTAGGAAAAGGGGAGGTGCAACGAGACCTGGGTGTCATTATACACCAGACATTGAAAGTGGGCATGCAGGTACAGCAGGCAGTGAAAAAGGCGAATGGTATGCTGGCATTTATAGCGAGAGGATTCGAGTACAGGAGCAGGGAGGTACTACTGCAGTTGTACAAGGCCTTGGTGAGACCACACCTGGAGTATTGTGTGCAGTTTTGGTCCCCTAATCTGAGGAAAGACATCCTTGCCATAGAGGGAGTACAAAGAAGGTTCACCAGATTGATTCCTGGGATGGCAGGACTTTCATATGAAGAAAGACTGGATGAACTAGGCTTGTACTCGTTGGAATTTAGAAGATTGAGGGGGAATCTGATTGAAACGTATAAAATCCTAAAGGGATTGGACAGCTAGATGCAGGGGGATTGTTCCCGATGTTGGGGAAGTCCAGAACGAGGGATCACAGTTTGAGGATAAGGGGGAAGCCTTTTAGGACTGAGATTAGGAAAAACTTCTTCACACAGAGAGTGGTGAATCTGTGGAATTCTCTGCCACAGGAAACAGTTGAGGCCAGTTCATTGGCTATATTTAAGAGGGAGTTAGATATGGCCCTTGTGTCTACGGGGATCAGGGGGTATGGAGGGAAGGCTGGTACAGGGTTCTGAGTTGGATGATCAGCCATGATCATAATAAATGGCGGTGCAGGCTCGAAGGGCCGAATGGCCTACTCCTGCACCTATTTTCTATGTTTCTATGTTTCGCCTGTCTATCACTTCCACCTGGTGCCTGCCCTTCTTCCCTTTCTCCTATGGCCCACTCCCCGCTCCAGTCAGATTCCTTCTTCTCCATCCCTATATCTTTCCCACCCGCCTGGCTTCACCTATCACCTTCTAGCTATCCCCCTTCCATTCTCCCTGATCTTTCATTCTCAGGTCTTCCCCCTTCCTTTCCAGTCTTGAACAAGGATCTCAACCTGAAATATCAGCTGTTTATTCATTTCCATAGATGCTGCTTGACCTGCTGAGTTTCTCCAGTATTTTGTATGTGTTGTTCTGGATTTCCAGCATCTGCAGAACCTCTTGTGTTTACCCAAGAAGTGGTGTGGGTTAGAAAAATACTGCCCCAAGACTGGAGGAGTCTGAAACCTTCACCACATTTAAATGGCACCACCTGAAGCACTGGGGGCATTTTGGTCCGAGAGCTCAGGTTTTGGCTGGAAAAATTTTCCCGGCTGATCAGCTGAATGGCTGCTTTCCTATTTATGAGGAAACTGGAGTTATGACCACAATACAAAAGCAATGGATGAGGCTAACGCTGGAAGAGAGAAGGGGTCTCAGCTTAGGTGAGGGTTCAGTGACTGTGAGAGTCAAGGACATGAGGGATTTGAGCTGAAGGATCAGAATTCTAAACTCCAGGGCTCAGTGTAGGTTTTCACAAATGAAAATGGTGGGCCTTTTTATGCTTATGCAAAACCGTAACAACTCGTTAATTGTATTCCAAACATTGAATATAAAGTCTTATTAAAAACTCCAGGTAACTACATCATCACGTCAGACCAGACTCTTAAAGTGAACCCGGACTCAATGTCAGTGGTTGTGAATTATGCAAGTTTCCATCCTACATAGCAGCCCCCACTGCACCCAGAGTTCTCCAAAATTGGCATGGTGCGCCTGTCCAGAGCTCTGATGAGCTGTCCGGCTCGGGTGCTATGTTCCATGGGTTTAGGACCAGCAGAGGCCTCTGGCTTATCCAGGGGTATATTGACGCGGTCATGGTCATGTCGTGACTCCAGGGGCACAGTAGCAGAATCCTCCAAATCTTGGTGGTCCAGTTCAAGGCAATCTACTGAAATACAGGTTTACCTTCCAAACCATGGAACAGGACATCGTAATGGAGTCTAAGGAGATGTTGGTGTGCACCATCGCAGAAGAAAATAAACAAGGTGGAATATAGATCAATGGGATCGCGAGAGAGTTGTACGCCATGATGGGAGGTAGAAATATGTGTAAACGAATTAAATTTACAGAGGAGGGTGAAACACTGTTGAAAGGCTGACCAGGCAGTCGTAGCATCAGGAATAAAATCACCTGGTTCTCATAAGGGCTGCCCATACACCAACTCAGCCACGGACGACTGCAGGTCCTCGTTTGGAGCTGTTCTAAGCCCCAGCAGGACCCATGGGTGACAATCATGCCAACACTCGTCAGTCAGGGAAGCCCTCAGCATAGCCTTTAAGGAGCAGTGAAATGGCCCACATAGGCCATTGGACTACAGGCGATATTCTGTGGTGTGATGTAGCCTAATAGTGAGGTTCTGACCATTGCAGCCCAGAGGTCTAAAATGAATTGGGAACCGCGGTCAGAGGAAATAGCAGATAGGGTGACAAACCGAGTCACCCAAGTGCTGATGAATGGTCGAGCCATATTTCTGGCCATCGTCAATGCTGGAGAAACAACCTCTGGCCACCTGGTGGTATGGTCCACCATGATAAGGAGGGGCGTGAAACTGTGGGAAGAGGGAAGAGGACCAACAAGGTCCGCATTGACATGGTCAAACCATCGCTCAGAGACCTCAGCAGATGCCAATGGACATTACAGTTAATTTTTGCCCGCTGGCACGCCACACAAGCTGCAGTCCAATCACACACATCCTTTCTGAGGTCGTGCCACACAAACTGCAGTGCAACCAATTTTGGTGAGGCCTTCTGGCCAGGATATGGGAGGCCATGCATGGAGTCAAAAATAGTCTGCTTCTAGTTTGCAAGCATGGTGGGGTGAGGGCGACAAGTTGAGATATCACACAGGAGAGAAACCCCAGCTTTCCAGAACTTAATGTCAGCCAACTGCAGGCCTATGACTGTTCGGTAAGCCTGGACCTGTGGGTCAGTAGCTTGGACAGTTGCCATGCCAGCATAGTCAACCCCTATGTGTATGGCCTCAATGGCCGGTCACCGGAGACAATTAGCCACAGCATTATTTTTTCACATAATATGTTGTATATCCATTGTGAACGTGGGTATGTAGGCCTGGTGGCGTTGCTGCCATGTTGACCAATATTTTGGCCATCGCATGCATGAGAGGTTTGTGGTTGATGAGCGCTGTGAAATGACAACCCTCTAGAAGAAAACAAGAATGGCAGACAGCCAGATAGAGAGCAAGAAGCTCACTGTCAGATATGTTATACTTCCTTTCCGGGAGACTGATCCGCCGGCTGAAGAAGGCGAGTGGCTGACACACACCTCCAACCAACTGTTCATGCGCAGCACCCACAGCACAATCTGAAGCTTCAGTAGTAATGGCTCTGGGAGTGTCGGGGAGTGGGTGCGCCAGTAGGGCATCATTGGAAAGAGCGTGTTTAGTATCATCGAGTGCGCTGGCCAGTCAAGCACGTGATTAAGGAGTACTGCCTTTAAGAGTACTATACAGGGGGAGCATACGTTCAGCAGCTCATGGAATGAAGTGGTGATAGCAACTCACCATGCCTAGAAGCTCCTGTAATATTTTAGTAGTGCAGGACAGTGGGAAATCCAAAATAGCTACCTCTTGATGGGAGGGGTTTCCCTTCTGCAGAGATGCAAAGGCCGAGAATGTCAATGGTTGACAACCCAGACTGTCATTTTGCAGAGTTAATAATCAACCTGGGTTGGCTGAAGCACTCAAAAAGTGTGCAGAGATGAGATACATGTTTGGAATTGTAGGCACTGGTGACAAGTGTATCATCCAGGTAAACAAAAAGAAAATCTAATTCTTTTGATACAGAGTCCATCAGCCGTTGGAAAGTCTGTGCTGCATTTTTCAGGCCAAACCGCATGCGCAGAAATTCAAAAATCCCAAACGGGGTTATCACAGCTGTTTTGGGAATATCCTCCGAGCACACAGGCACCTGATGGTAGCCCACAACTAGATCGACTTTGGAAAAAAATTACCTTTCCAGCTAAATGTGCTGAAGAGTCTTGGACGTGTGGGACTGGCTAACGATCGGGGGTGATAACATCATTAAGGTGTCAGTAATCACCACATGGGCGACAACCACCATCGGATCTCCGGACCATATGGAGGGGTGAAGCCCATGGGCTACTCGACTGGTGTACCATGCCAAGTCTTTCCATGTTGGCAAATTCAACCTTCGTGGTTGCCAGCTTTTCTGGGTCATGTCTACACATGTGGGCATGGACTGGCGGGCCAGGTGTGGGAATGTGTTCTTTGACCCTGTGTTTTGAGTCTGTGGTGGAGAATGTGGGCTTGGTGAGGTTTGGAAATTCACCCAGCATTCGAGTAAACTCACATGCTGTGGTACATGAGCTAGACAGAGTCTCTGTGGGGAACTTACTAGGGGGTCAGGGTAACCACCCAAAGTCCTTGACATCCACAAGTTGGCAGTTCTTAAGGTCGACTAACAGTCCTTGGGCACAAAGGAAATTTGCAGCAAGCAGAAGTCTACCCACTTTAGACAGGATGAAGACCATGTGCCACCCACTGAAGCAGAGATTCACCCATCGTGCCCTGTAGGTTTGGATCCTGTTGTCATTGGCAGCTTCTAGCGAGGCTGAATTGCTCTTTGCTTTCTCATCATTGGGCGTTGCTGGCAGCACACTCACTTGAGCACCTGTGTCGCATAAGAAGCGTTGCCCTGAAAGGGCGCCCGTAATGAACAGTAGACGACCCTGTCAGCTGGAACTCACGGTGATCACAGACCTCCAATATCCCGATGTGTTGGCACTGTTGAAGCTTCAAGGCAGTCAGCACTTCCTAGCGTTCCTACCAAAGCGAGCGTGGTAAAATACAGGCCTGGCGTCGTCTGTTGCACAGCCACGGGCATCCTTATTTTGGGGGCCTTGCTGACCAGGCTGATTGAGGCAGGGAAAAGAGTTGGAATTATTTATCTCTGCCCGGCTGACTGTAGACCATCAGCCCTTTTAGCAAGCTCCCTCTGGTCATTCACGGGTACATTGGCAAGAGTGATGCAAACTCAATCAGGCATTAGCTGCATGAAGAGTTCTTTAAAAATAAAACAAAGATGGTGAAATCGCAGGAGAGACAGCACGTGGTCCATTAACTCTGACGGCTTACTATCGCCGAGGCCGGGTAAGGAGAGCAACTGTTTGGCGCGCTCAGACTCCGATAGTCCAAAAGTCTATAAAAAGGTGAGTTTTCAGCGATCAGGATTCAACCAGACTCACCACTCTCGCAGCTGTGGAACTGCTGAGTGATGCTATCACGTAGTACAATTTGGTGCCGGCGGTAGAGATTTCTCGTAGAGCGAATTGGCCCTCAACTTGTACGAACCAAGCGAATGCAATTTGCTCCCCAAACTCCGGCAGTTTCAAAGCAACAGCATTGGCCGACATGTTCATTAACTCTGGAATGTGGTCCTGGATCACATCAGGATTGCCAGTGTTGGTTCTCACAAATAAAACAAAGTGAGTCATTTTATGTTTAATGAAACCCATGACACATTTCATTGAACTCCAAAACCTACACACAAAAGCAGGTTCAAAAACTTTATGTAATAACGTCATCATGTCAGGACAGCCCCTTAACGTGAAACCCCAATTCACTGTTGGTGGTTATGAATTATGTATATCTCCCCCAACTATGCTACCCTACAACTTCCTCAAAGAATTCTGTAAGATTCATTAGAAATGACCTAGCACGCACAAAGCCATGCTAACTATACCTAGTCAGTCCATGTCTATGCAAATACTTATATATCTGGTCCCTCAGAATACGTTCCAATAATTTTCCCACAAATGATGTCAGACTCACTGGCCTATAATTTTCCGGTGTATGTTTTGAGCCTTTCATAAACAGTGGCACAACTCTGGCTATCCTCCAATCCGCTGGTCGAATGCTCCACCCAAACTGTAATATGTAATATTTCAATAACAAAATGCAAGTCTGTCCATTAAAGGGCATGCAATACCCTATTTGCATCTTAAGGTCCATTGTGATAGGTAGAAATTGTAAGGCCGGGCAACAGGGCTCTAGTGAAGTTGTGTAGGCCAATCTCATGTGTCATGTATTGAAATGGTCAGGTCAGTTAATGTAGTTTGACACTCATCAGATACGGTGATGATGTCATCAATCTGGGACAGAACAACACCTGATGTGAGGGAAAATGAGAAATAAAGACCCATTCAGAGCATGAAGTGTCAAGTCATGATATCTGCACGATCTCATTAAATACTAAGACAGGTTGCAAATACACAACAGCGGCAACGAGGATACTGACTTTGAAAGTAAGTTTAACGTTAGTTGATGAGAATGGAGAAATACCGGATCCAGCACTTCCAATGTTTTACGGAGCCAGCTACACCAGGTCTAAGACGGACATGGTGGCTCAACTCATTTGAACCTTATGCTGATGGTAAAGGACTGTCAGTGGAAAATAATGCAACAGAAAATACAAAACAAAGAAGGAGAGAACTACTTTTGTACCTTGCAGGACCAGATGTGCAGAATATATTCTCAATACTACCAAACACGGGACAAGTCGCAGACTACACAGCAGCGGTGGATGAGCTGAAATCTTACTTCGTTCCCCAGGTCGGTGCTACGTTTTCCCGGCAGCATTTTCATCAGCTTGCCCAAAAACAAGGTGAGACGGTTTAACAGTTCTCTACTCACCTTTGGCAGGCAGCAAAAGTCTGTGACTTTCGAATGGACACAGGTAACCAAATCAGGGAAGCCAAGGTGGGAGAATGTAACTCAGTCTATGTGCGGAGAAAACTACTGGAGAATATGCAGGGGCTAACGCCTGTCCGCACACTGGAAAAAGTAAAGGAACAATGTCAGCTATGTCACTCTGAGGGAGCCAGCCAGAGACCGTGAAGACACAACACATGGCAAAAAGACAGAGGGGAAAAGAAAGTCTACTGAAACAAATGAAAGGAAATGCTACAGGTGTGGAAACACAGGTCACCTGGGCAGAGACCCAAAGTGCCCAGCTCATGGACAGACGTGCAGAAAATGCACTGAAAAGGACCGCTTTGCAAATATGTGCTGGACATAAAGTGAACAATGTTGAGGATGAACAGAAGGAATTTGCATTTGTTGTTAATGAGACAGTCATCTGAAAATAGTACTTTTTGTGTAGGGAGTATAAATCTGAGCATGCTGGTAGATTCAGGAGCCAGAAGTAATATACTGTACTGGGTGAAAATGTGTGGGAAAAACTCAAGTCGGAGAAGATAAAGTGCCATTCATATATTCCTAAGCAGAAGAGAAAGCTGTCCCCATATTCATCCGGCACATCACTTCTGCTAAGGAATATATGAACGGTGGTGTTTGAATGTGAAATAAGTATTGCCAGCAGAACAGACCTGGCAGAGTTCATCGTGATAAAAGGCAATGGGGAGCCGCTCCTAGCTGGAGAAACTGCTACAAAATTGGGTGTGTTAAAGATTGGAGAAAATGTGTCAGTAGTGACAGGCGTTAAGGAGTCAATGAGACTGCCGTACCGAAAAGTGTTTGAAGGGGTAGGAAAGCTGAACACGAAGAACATTATTGATCTAAAGGTAAAGCCTGTGGCCCAGCCGCTCAGATGCATACCTTACAACTTAAAGGAGGCTGTTGAGAAAAAGATTGAACAGCTAATGAGAATAGACATTGTTGAGAAACTCCTTGGGTTAACCTGGTAGTAATTCTACCAAAACACAACCAGGACGTCAAAATGTGCCTCAACACGAGAAGGGCAAATGAAGCAATTGTGAGGGAGAGATAATCCATTCCAGATGAGATATTGCAGGGTATGAATGGAGCTGTGGTGGTTAGCAAACTAGACTTGAAATGGAGCTATCAGCAGCTAGAACTAACTCCAGAATCTAGAGAGATAACCACATTTGCTGTGCATAGTGGGGTGTATAGGTACAAGAGACTGATATTTGCAGGGAGCAGTTCCAGCATGCGACAGCAATTGCTTTAGCTGGAATTGAAGGAGTTGAGAACACCTCAGATGATGTGATTGTACATGCACCTAACCAAAAGCTGCACGGTGAGAGACTGCATGCTGTCTTAACGAGACTCAGAGTGTGGACTGACACTGGACCCGGAGAAATGTCAGCTCAGTATGGACACATTAGTTTTCGTGGGAATTCTCTTGTCACAGAAAAGCATCGGACCAACCGAGGAGAGAGTGCGAGCAGTAACGGAGGATTGTGAACCACAAAATGCCACAGGAATTAGGAGTTTCCCAGGTCTTCTTGGCTACAACAGCAGATTCATACCACAATTTGCTTCTTTGTCAGAACCACTAAGACGATTGACCAGGAAGGACACCCAGTTCAAGTTCAGGGAAGAATAGAAACAAGCATTCAAAGCCCTACAAGAGGAGCTAGCAAGAGCAGGTACATTGGCCTATTTTGATTAAATGTGCCTACTAAAGTGACAGTACTATTCATGCAAAAACAAAATGAAGAAATGGTACCTGTCTACTATGTGAGCCATAGTCTCACAGACTGGGAACAGAAATACTCACAAACAGAGTGAGAAGCATTAGCACTAGTAAGGGCCTGTGAAAGACTTCACCCTTACTTGTATGGGAGAAAATTTGACCTGATCACAGATCACAAACCTTTGGAGATGATTTACAGCCCAGGATCTAAACCAGGCTCACACATAGAGCAGTGGGTCCTGAGATTGCAACCATATGACTACAGAATCATACTCATGCCAGGAAAACAGAACATTGCAGACCCACTGTCAAGGCTAGTGGGGGCGACTGCTCAGAAAGAGAGACACAAGCATGATTCAGAGGACTATGTCAGGTTCACAGATGTGAGTGCTACGCCTAAAGCCCTGACAACACGAGAGGTCGAGAGATCCAGAGCTAGAGGAAGTGCGTAAAGCCAGCATGAATAGACATTTCAAGAACCGTAAGGCACAGGCACCCTTTGCAAATGAGCTGTGTGTAGTGAGTCATCTCATCGTCAGAGAGACACAGATTGTGTTACCCAAGTGCTTGCACACACGGGCACTCGCCCTTGCTCATGAAGGACTCTTGGGAATAGTTGGTACAAAAAGCATCCCAGAGCCACGTTTTGGTGGTCTGGTATGGGTAAAGCAGCTGAAAAATACTGCAGAACTTGTCACGACTGTCAAACTGTATCTCGACCCGACCTTCCAGAACCACTAAAACTGACACTGTTACCAGATAGTCCTTCGCAGGAGGTAGCTGTTGATTTACTTGGACCAATACCAACAAACCGTTCCATTCCAGTAGTAGTTCAAAACTACAGCCAATTTTGTGAATATGACCTTTTGACCTCTAAAACGACAGAGAGCATTATTGACAGCCTAGAGAACATTGTCAGTAAATATGGACTGCCTGTGTCTATCAAGTCAGGTAATGAACCTCAATCCAGATCTGAGCAGTCCAAGGAATATTGTGAGAGTGATGGAATTAAACTCCTGAAACAACTCCAAAAGTGGGCTCAGGTGAAGTGGAACGACAAAATACATCACTGATGAAAAGGATTAGGATTGTTCGAGCAGAAGGACTTGACCAGAAACGTGAACTGAGTAAGTATATGACTGTGTACAGATGTGTGGAACATGTCACCACAGGGAAACGCCCTGCCACGCTTCTTTACCACCGCAGAATGAGGGGGAATTTACCAGGCATCAGGGAGGTACACACAGCAGAACTGGAAGTACGAGATTGCTATGCAGAGCGAAAAGGAAAGTACAAGCTGTATGCAGGGGAGCACAAGAGTCTGCTGTAAAAGATGGGGACACTGTGCTTATGCAGCAAGAAAAAGCGGACAAGTTCGCCACAGTTTTCAACATACCACACTGGGTGGTGAGGAAAAAAGGAAATCAAGTGGTAGTTGAATCTCCAACTGAAGTGCAGTAAGCAAGGAGCACCACACATGTAAAGAAGTTCAACACAAGAGAGACTTTTGACAAATAGGAGGAGATACGAGGATTTGACAATGAGGTACCGGGACAGGAGGACAATATGATGGACAGTTATGGACAAGCTCAGGTTCACAGTGAGCAAAAACCATGAAAGCAAAGAGAAACCAGAGGAGAGGCCTCAAAGGGTTAGAAAACAACCTCTGAAGTTTAAAGATTTTGTATTGAAGTACAGCTTTAAGTTGTGGGTTTTGAAACATTGAAAGCTGTTATCAGTTGAAAATGGAGTTTTCAGTTCCAGAGTTATCATTCGGTTGAAACAGAAAATGCGTTGGTTATAGTCATGTAGATCAGAGAATATGTGTTGAATTGAAATGGTTAAATATGTGAGTTGAATGGGTTCTAAAACAGTGAAGATCATTTCTCAGGAAAGGAGGGATGTCATGTATTGAAAAGGTAAGGTAAGTTAATGTAGTTTGACACCTGTCAAGTACGGTGATGATGTCATCAGTCTGGGACAGACCAACAGGTGAGTGAAGATAGGTGGAGGGGCAGGTAGTTTTAAGGGAGTAGAGAGAGAGGTTACAGAAGGACTGAGGCAGATTAGGAGAATGAGCAAAGAAGTGGCAGATGAAATACAGTGTTGGGAAATGTATGGTCATGCACTTTGGTAGAAGAAATGGAAGAGTTGACTATTTTCCAAATGGAGAGAAAATACAAAAAACTGAGATGCAAAGGGACTTGGCATTCCCAGAGCAGGATTCCCTAAAGGTTAATTTTCAGGTACAGTCTGTATTGAGGAAAGCAAATGCAATGATAGCCTTTATTTCAAGAGGACTAAAACATTAAAGCAAGGATGTGATGTTGAAATGTTATAAAGCACCGGTGAGACCTTACTTGGCGTATTGTTAGCAGGTTTGGGCCCCTTACCTTAGAAAGGATGTATTGAAACTGGAGAACGTTCACAGGAAGTTCATGAAAATGAATCCAGGATTGAATGGCTTGTCATATGATGAGCACTTGATGGTTTTGGACCTTTAGTCACTAGAATTCCAAAGAATGAGGGGTGACCTCAATGAATCCTCGTATGGTGAAAGGTTTGATAGAGTGGATGTGGAGAGGATGTTTCCCATGGTGGGAGAGTCTAAGACCAGTGAACACAGCCTCAGAATAGATGGGCATCCTTTTAGAATAGAGATGAGGAGAACTTTCTTTAGCTAGAGAGTGATGAGTCTGTGGAATTCCTTGCCACAGGCAGCTGTGGAGGTCAAGTCTTTATGTTTATTTAAGGCAGAGGTTAACATAGGGAGAAGGCAGGAGATTGGGACTGAGAGGAAAATTGGATCAGCCATGGTGAAATGGTGGAGCAGACTCAATGGGCAGAATGGCCTAATTCTGCTCTTATATCTTAAGGTCTTATAGTCTTACTCAGGATATGAACCAGATCTCCTCTAAACCTGCTACCTCTTAACTTACACATGTGCTCTCCAGTCTTGGACACATCTAACATGGAAATGAAAAAGGAGAAAAATAAATTATCAAGAGATTCTACAGATGAGGGAAATCCAGAGTAACACATATAAAATGCTGGAGGAACTCAGCATCTATGGAAATAAATAAACAGTTGATGCTTTGGGCCAAGACACTTCTTTAGGACTGAAGAGAAAAGGGGAAGTCGCCAGAATAAAAAGGTGAGGGGAGGGGGAGGAAGACTAGCTGGAAGGTGACAGGTGAAGCCAGGTGGGTGAGAAAGGTAAAGGACTGGAGAGAAAGGAATCTAATAGGAGAGGAGAGTAGACCATGGGAGAAAGAGAAGGAGAGGCAACAGGGGGAGGTGATAGGCAAATGAGGAGAAGAGGTTAGAAGCCAGAGTGGGGAATGAAAGAGAGGGATGGGGGAGGGGAAAAATTACCAGAAGGGGAGGTCGATGTTCGTGCCATCAGGTTGGAGACTACCCAGCCAGAATATGAGATGTTGCTGCTTCACCCTGAGAGTGGCCTCATTGTGGTAAAAGTGGCATGGACTGACATGTCAGAATGGGAATGGGAATGGAAATTAAAATGGATTAATTTTAAACTGAGAAATTCCATTTCTGGCAGATAGAGCAGAGGTACTCGACATAGTAGTCCCCCAATTTATGTCCGGTTTCTCCAATGTAGACAAGGTTGCATTGGGAGCACCAGACACAGTAGATGACCCCAGAAGGTTTGCAATTGAAGTGTTGCCTCACCTGAAAGGACTGTTTGGCCCTGAAGAGAGGTGAGGGAGGAGGTGAATGGACAGGTGTAGCACTTTAGTCACTTGCAGAGATAAGTGCTGGGAGGGAGATTGGTGAGGAGGGCTGAATGGACAAGGGAATCTGAAAGGAGCGATCCCTGGGGAAAGAGGAGAGAGGGAAACATCAATGGCAGAGAAAGGGAAACCCCATTCTTTCAAAAAGGAAGATGTCTCTGATGTCCTGGAAAGGAAAGCCTTGTCCTGGGAAGCTGTGGTGGAGACAAAACAACTGAGAAAAATGATTAGTATTTTTACAAGAGATGAAATAACTGTGGGGATTGGTAGGTTGATAAAAGATGTAATTTGACAGTTTGTCTCCAGAGATGGGGACAGAAAGATTATGAAAGTGGACAGGGGTATCAGAAATGGACCAAATGAAATTAAGGGCAGCGAGGAAGTTGGAGGCAAATTTGATGAAATTGACAAGTTCAGCATGGGTGCATGAATAGTTGGGAGCATTACAATGGAACACTGTTCTGCGTAGCCAACAAAAAGGCAAAATAGATGGGGTCCATGCGAGTCCTATGGCTACCCCCGGAGTGTGGAGAAAGGGGGAGGAGCCAAAAGAAAAATTATTGAGGGTGAGGACCGGTTCTGCCAGACGGAGGAAGGTGATTGTTGTGGAGGGCAACTAGTTTGGACTTTTACTGAGAAAGAAGTGGAGAGCTCTAAGGCCTTCTTGATGGGGGATAGAAGTGTATAGGGACTGGACATCCATGGTGAAAATGAGGCAGTCAGGACCAGTGAAATGAAGATTGTTGAGGAGATCGAGAGCACGTGAAATGTCACAGATGTAGGTGGGCAGGGACTGAACCAAGGGAGATAGAATAGAGTCAAGGTATGTAGACACAGGTTCTGTGGGGCAGGAGCAGGCAGAGACAAAGGGCCCACCCAGACAGTCAGGTTTGTGGATCTTTGGTACAAGGTAAAAACGAGCAGTGCAGGGTAAGGTATCTAGGAGCTTGGTGGCAGTGGATGGGAGATCTCCAGAGTTGATGAGATTAGTGATGGTGTTTGGTATACAGAGCCTGGAGTCAAGTATCAGTCTGGACTGCACTATGGTCTGCTTGTTCAAGTTGTTGTAAAACATGTGGAAGTGGAAGACGGCACCCTCCTAGGATCCTGACCAACATTTAGCCTTGAACCATCGGCTTAATGAATCCAATTGATTTTCTGTGGGATCTTGTTGTGTACAATATTGTCTGCCCTGTTTCCTACAGAACGTACACCAGTGACACTTCATCAGCAACATGTTACTTGTGAATCACCTTTAGGTGACACTGCGAGCGCTGAAGATGTTCCACAAGGTCATTTAAGGTAACCAAGTAAAGATAGCTTACTAGAAAAAGAACAGATAATTACACAGAAGCAGCCAGCTGGGTTATCAGCTGGATAAGGCTTATAAACTGACCATAAATAAGTTATTTACTGCGTGGTTTTTAGCTGTCAGAGTGTGATGAATTCGCTCTTGGAAGTGAACACAGATATGAAGTGGGACTGTTTAAAATAATAACTACGAGTGGATGACCGATAAGGGCAAATGAAAATAACTCTACTAGAACTACATCATGTTCCCATTCATTCTGTGCATTTAATCTTTGTTTGCCAAGCAAGACATAGGACTTCAGTTTTAACTGTATAGAACATACAGTACATATCTGTACAATGTGTTAGAAAGAGGGGATTGTAATTTCTGTAGAATCCAAAGTGCTTTGAAATTAATGATGATTAACACACAAAATGCTGGAGGAACTCAGCAAGTCAGGCAGTAGGTATAGAAAGGAATAAAGAGTTGACAATTCAAGCCAAGACCCTTCATCAGGTCTCTTTTTACCTCTCCATAGATGCTTCCTGACCTGCTGAGTTCCTCCGGCATTTTATATGTGTTTGCTCTGGATTTTCAATATTTGCAGAATCTTGTGTTTAACTCTGATGATTTTCTTTTGACGTTTCAGAATGCAAAAATAACAGCCAATTGATTTGCATCAAGGTCTTACAAATAGCCAAAAAACACATGATCAGATAACCTGATGTGGGTGAAGAATGGTATAGTGATTGGGAAGAGTCATGTCATGGGACGTCTTCCATTCATTGAAAAGTCCCTGTAACATCACCCCTTATTCTGTGCCCAAGTTTAAAGTGGGTGATAGCAACTCACAACTGCTGGCTCTTTGGCAAGAATGTGAAACTCTGTCAAGTGGAACTAATTCTTATCAGTTCATATTTTGATCTGAAGTTGTAATCAGCAGCTCAGAAAAATGTGTGACATCCTATAGAAAACCTCCGAGTACCTCTGACAAATCCAAACCAGTTTGTTACTCATCCTACAGTTGGTTGGTTGGCATCCGTCCATCTCGAACAACAATGGGTGATGATCATCATTACAAGCCTGGGCAGAAGGTATGGAGATCCTGAGATACCCAGTTGTCACGATCCCCCTCTTGGCCTTACCAGTGTAGTCTAAAGGAAAGCTTATGAAACAATACATTTGGCACCAGCTTAGCTGCAGGAGCTACTGGAAGGATGTTCAATGACGTCCAGTTAGCTTAGGGACTCCACTTCGGATTTGCAGTCTGGGTTTACTCCTGTAGCCTCCTTCTCTCCCAAAGCTTCCCACAAGGCAGCGGGGCTGTTTACTCATAGCTGTATGGGCACACTCCCAATTATTAATAAAGTGATGGAAAATAGTATCAACACTACATTTTCCCCAATTCAAACATGATAAGTGCTGTATTTTTAGTCATTGAAGGTTTAAGATTTGATTTTGATTTATTCTGATTGTTCCACATGTTATTCCACTTCACACAGAGGGAAAACAGGAAACCCATATCCTGAGAGAGTGAAGAATTTGCAACATCCAGAACAGATACGAGAGCTAATGAGCACTCTCCCTGGAGTGAGCTACTTGCCAAAATGACTCATTTATAAACGAATCCCTCCTGTTCTTCAATCCACAAGCAATTACCCAAATTTCTTATGCAACGTGTCATGGATTTGAATTTTTAATTTATGACTTTGTGCTCTTGCTGGCCAACTCTGGTGAATTAAATACAAGCTGAGCAATAGTAACAGGTAAGCAAACCTTAAGAACATTTTGTTTACAAAAAAAAAGTACTTGAGAAGTACCACAAAAACACTTCTTAAAGGCCGATTTATACTTCTGCGTTAACTCGACGCGGTAACCTACGCAAAAGACTTGCGTGCGTTGTAAGCATTCATACTTGTGCGTTGGTGTGTCTGCGTCGCTCTGCAATTTGCGCACGTTACGCATGCGCACACACCTACCCGTGCAAGGTTTCAAGGACATGTTAGTCTTTCTCTGGGTAAAAAAGAAGCGAGCGTCTTTTTTCATAAAAGCGAAATGTGTCCTCCATAATTTCAGAGGTCTGTAAAGCTTTATGGAAAACATTGCAGCCAGAGTTCCTTCCCTGCTCTTCAGTCGTCCAATGGGAAGATATTGCAGCCTAGGATGAAATGCAATGCCACCAAGTGGACCAATCACAGCTGTTGCATTCCGTGTTGCCGCGACGCGTAGTTACATTTTAGGAGAGGTGCACGTCAGGCTCTGGCATAGGGATCCACGTCGGCTCTGCGTAGGGTTTGCGGCAACGCAGTACTTATGGCGTCGCGTTGACGCAGAAGTATAAATCAGGCTTAAGCCTTTACTAAACCTATCACTAAACAGACCCTACCACTAAACAAATCTTTACCTCCCTTGCCCCTCCACTTTCTACAAGGATCTCTCCCTCCATGAGTCCCTTGTCCATTCGCCTCTTCCCACTAATTGCCATCCTGGCACTTAACCCTGCAAGTGGTCAAAGTGCTATACCCCATATACCTTCTTTCTCTCCTCCATTCAGGGCCCCAAACAGTCCTTCTAGGTGACGTAATACTTCACCTGTGAATCTGCTGGGGTCATCTATTGTGTCTGGTGCTCCCGATGCAGCCTCCTCCACACTGATGAGACCCATCTTAATCTGGGGGTCACTTTGTCAAGCACCTCCGCTCCAGCCACCGAAATTGGAACATCCCAGTGGCCAAACATTTTCATCCCAATTTCCATTCCCATTCTGATGTGTTGGCCCATGGCCTCCTCTTGTGCCAAGGTGAGGTCCTCCTCAGCATGAAGAGGTAACACCTTATATTCCATCTGCATAGCCCCCAACCTGGTGGCATGCACATTGATGTCTCCTTCCAGTAAAAAACTATCCCTTCCCTCCTCTCTTCTTCTATTCCCCCTTCTGACCTCTCACCTCCCTATCACCTACTCCTGAGTCCCCTTCACCTTCCTTTTCTCCAATAGTTCACTCCCCTCTCCTATCAGATTCCATCTTTTCCACCTACCTAGCTTCACCCATCACCCTCTAGCTGTCCTCTTTCCCCTGTCCCTACCTTCCCCCTTCCTCTCCAGTCCTAAAGAAGCATCTTGGCCAAAACGTTGACTATTTATTCACTTCCATACAAAATGTTTGATTTGCTGAGTTCCTCTAGCATTTTGTGTGTGTTTAAGCCTTTATTTAAATAGCAAATGCACTGACTCTCACAGCTGTCTGGACTGTACCTCTTCCCACCCTGTCACTTGTAAAAATGCTATTCCCTTCTCTCAGTTTCTCTGTCTCCATCACATCTGCTCTTAGGATGAGGCTTTTCATTCCAGAACTAATGAGATGTCCTCCTTCTTCAAAGAAAGGGGCTTCCCTTCCTCCACCTTCAACACTGCCCTCACCTGCATCTCTCAATTTCGCACACATCTGCCTTCACCCCATCCTCCTGCTGCCATACCAGGGATAGGATTCCTCTTGTCCTCACCTACCACCCCACAAGCTCCTGCATTCAGCACATAATTTCCAGTAACTTCCACCATCTTCAACAGGATCCCACCACCAACCACAAATTTACCTCCCCCCACTTTCCGCTTTCCACAGGGATCACCCTATACGCGATTCCCTTGTCCATTCGTCCCTCCCCAATGATCTCCCTTCTGGTACTTACCCTTGTAAGCGGAACAAGTGCCAAATCTGTGCCTACACCTTCTCCCTCACTACCATTCAGGGCCCCAAACAGTCCTTCCGGGTCAGGCAACACCTCACCTGAGAGTCTGTTGGGGTCATCTACTGTATCCAGTGCTCCCGGTGTGGCCTCCTATATATTGATGAGACCCAATGTGGATTGGGAGACTGCTTTGCCGAGCACTTTCACTCTGTGCGCCACAAAATGCGGGATCTCCCAGTGGCCACCCACTTCCATTCTGATATGTCAGTCCATGGGCTCCTCTACTGCCGTGATGAGGCCACACTCAGGATGGAGGAGCAACACCTTATATTCTGTCTGAGTAACCTGCAACTTAATGGCATGAACATTGATTACTTGAACTTCCGGTAATTGCACCCCCACCCCCACTTCACCATTCCCCATTCCCATTTCCCTTTCCCACCTTACCACCTTACCTGCCCATCACCTCCCTCTGGCGCTCCTCCCCCTTCCCTTTCTTCCATGGCCTTCTACCCTCTCCTATCAGATTACTGCTGCTCCAGCCCTTTATCTCTTTCACCAATCAACTTTCCAGCTCTTTACTTCAACCCCTCCCCACCTCCCAGTTTCAGCTCTCACCTACCACCTTGTATTTATTCCTCTCCTCCCCCACCTTCTTATTCTGACCTCTCCCCTTCCTTTCCAGTTCTGATGAAGGGTCTTGGCCTGAAACCTTGACTGTTTACTCTTTTCCATAGATGCTGGCTAGCCTGCTGAGTTCCTCCAGCATCTTGTGTTTGTTGATTTAAATAGCAGATGCTTGTTACTATTATGATTTCTAACCTATTGTGTTTACCGTCAATGGCTTTAGTCTTTCTTTTAGAGATCTCTGTTTATATTTTTCTGTATTTGCTTGTAGCGATGAGTAAAAAGCCATTTAATCCAACCAGGCAGGCGCTATGGAAACAGCAAAGAAAAATTCATTTTGTGAGTCCCAGCAAAGGCACAGACCAACTGCAGAAACATAATGCAAGACTGGGCCTTTGTACCAAGGACCATTGCATGTTTAAAAAGTAGAGCATCATTCAGAGTGTAAAGGACCCTTTCCCCCTCTTCAATACTCAAAGGAGCTAATTCTTTACCTGAGTAGAATACTGCAGACAGGAAGTCTTTCCTTCTCATATCACAGCAGGCTTAATAATAGCAAAAGTTACACAATGTAACACAATCTTAACGTTTAACATTTACTACCCAACAGATACCTTGATATTAACGGCAGAAAACAACTGAAGGAAACCCGGTGTCCTGTGGAAGTGCCCATGGTTTTTTGCTCTGGAGTCTGGTTGCAATATTGGCAGTCAATCTCAACTTAATCCTTTGACCATTGCTCAGAGGGACTTCATTTTGGAATTGAAATAATTTTGGTTCTTATAAATTTTTCAGGTGAATTGAAGATCGGCAAATTCCTTTTGATGTTCAGGCTCAGGAAACCAGGGGTAAAATGCCTGTTTTATTAAAAATCACTCTAAAGCATCTGGTAGTGGGGAGATAGGTCTTTATCAATGAAGCTGTAAGGCACTCCATCCCTCCACTGGCCCGAAAGGCACAGTCGGACAAGATGAAGCACCTGCTTAGCACCCCACCCCCGATCATGGCCATATGAAGCCATGGGAGCAGATGGTGAATGGTTGTATAAGCGGTTGGTGCATATTATAAGTCCTGGTTATGCGACCACTGGTGCCAGACAGACAATCTCTGATAATGATTGATTGATAATGGCTGTGGTCACCTGTCTTGTAAAGACACCGCCCAGAAGACAATAGCAAGCCACTTTTGTAGAATTTGCCAAGAACAATAATATTCATGGGACTATGATCACCTACGTCATACGACACGGCACATAGGATGATGATGAATAAACCATCTGGAATGTGTCACTGAGAATGCAAGAAATTAAGTGCAAGGCTCAAAAGATTTATGTATTTTGTCAAATTCCTGTGTACTAATACTGTTAGGTAAGGTCCAGTTCAAGCTAAAAAGATGAAAAAATATATCATTGTCACAGTGGGGCACTGGTAACAGACCCAAATGCAAGACACAGACACTGAAGTACAAGGAACAGGACTTGACTAGAGTAGGGACGTGACAGGATGCAGACCAGGAGCAAGGACAAGAACGCAGACTTGGGCTAGGGAAAGCGGGACCAGGACTAGAAACAATGTACTAGGAGACAAGGCTTCGACTCCGAGCCCAAGACTGGACAAGGACCCAGAACCTGGGTCTTGCCTCGGGCTCAGACCTCAGAACCAGGCAAGGACGTGACATGGCTTCAGGACAGGACGTGGCTGGGGTCTAGAGGCCTCAGATTGGAGACAAGACAAGGCTATGACTCCAAGCCCAAGACTGGACAAGGACCCAGAACCTGGGTCTTGACTCGGGCTCAGACCCCAGAACCAGACAAGGACATAACATGGCTTCAGAACAGGAGGTGGCTGGGGTCTAGAGGCCTGAGATTGGAGACAAAACCAGGCTTGGATTCCAAGCCCAAGACTGGACAAGGACCCAGAACCTGGGTCTTGCCTCGGGCTCAGACCCCAGAACCAGGCAAGGATGTGACATGGCTGCAGGATGGGGTCTTGGGGCTCCGGAGCCTGGCTGCAGGCTGGGGTCTTCGGGCTCCGGAGCCTGGCTGCAGGCTGGGGTCTTCGGGCTCCGGAGCCTGGCTGCAGGCTGGGGTCTTCGGGCTCCGGAGCCTGGCTGCAGGCTGGGGTCTTCGGGCTCCGGAGCCTGGCTGCAGGCTGGGGTCTTCGGGCTCCGGAGCCTGGCTGCAGGCTGGGGTCTTCGGGCTCCGGAGCCTGGCTGCAGGCTGGGGTCTTCGGGCTCCGGAGCCTGGCTGCAGGCTGGGGTCTTCGGGCTCCGGAGCCTGGCTGCAGGCTGGGGTCTTCGGGCTCCGGAGCCTGGCTGCAGGCTGGGGTCTTCGGGCTCCGGAGCCTGGCTGCAGGCTGGGGTCTTGGGGCTCCGGAGCTTGGCTGCAGGCTGGGATCGGGGCTCTGGAGCTTGGCTGCAGGCTGGGGTCTTGGGGCTCTGGAGCTTGGCTGCAGGCTGGGGTCTTGGGGATTTGGAGCTTGGCTGCAGGCTGGGGTCTTGGGGCTTTGGAGCTTGGCTGCAGGCTGGGGTCTTGGAGCTTGGCTTGGGATCTTCGAGGCTTGGGTTCTTGGAGCTTGGCTTAGGATCTTCGAGGCTTGGGTTCTAGGAGCTTGGCTTGGGATCTTTGAGGCTTGGGTTCTAGGAGCTTGGCTTGGGATCTTCGAGGCTTGCATTCTAGGAGCTTGGCTTGGGATCCTCGAGGCTTAGGATCTTCGAGGCTTGGGTTCTTGGAGCTTGGCTTGGGATCCTCGAGGCTTGGGTTATTGGAGCTTGGCTTGGGATCTTCGTCTTGAAATGTGGAGGCTGATAACACAGAGGCTGGAGCTGAGAGACCGACTGGGAACTGAACATCAACATAGAGCCAGGACTTGTCCTTCGAAAAGCCAGGACTCATCGTTAACATGACACCAACTTGAGATAGGACAGTACATAGATATAGAGCCAGGACTTATACTTAGACAGGTCGGGACTCAACCTCTCCACACCAAGGTGGGACAGGTCCACCTGTTGGGTAACGGCAGAACAGCCGGACTTACCCATCAAAGGCAAAGAGAAGACAAGACATGACACCCCCCCCCCAGGGCAACAGCAGAATGGCCTGACTTACCCCACAGAGTCGAGGACAAGACAAGACAGATCCCCCCACAGGGTAACGGAAAAACGGCCTGACTTACCCCACAGAGGCAAGGACAAAAAGAGACAAACGCCAAAGAATGACAGACAGTTCCATCTCTGCTCTGGGGTTGCTCCGAGTCACAGTTACAGCCAGCAACCTCCGCTGGCTACAGAAATAGCCAGATCACTACCCAGTTCGGAGTGGCTGACAGCCACACAGCTGGCCCGGGAAACAGCCGAATCCATACTGCAAAGACTACTCCAACAAGTGGCAACAAGGCTCCATGAAGCAGTAGTCCTCCAACAAGGCCTAAAGATCACATATGGTTTCACTAGCCTTCTATCAGCAGATTGCTCCAAGGGGGACTGACAAGACAAACCAGCAGCCCACACTCAACCCCAAGGCTACTTATATTCCAAGCCCCAGGATGGGACTCAGGTGCCTATGATTAACTCACCCAAACGAGGGACAGCTGGAAGACCTGGAGTCCTGAGTCCACGGACCGGACCGTGAACGTGAATGCAGACTTCACGGACTGGACCATGACAATCATAGATGATATTGTTACTGTATTGCTATCTGCTCCAATTTTCAGGTAAACCTATAATTTAAGTAGCCAAACTATGGTTAATACAGTTGTAGTCTTAGGCAAAATTTTCAGATTGGGGTCAAGCGATGCCACATCAGACTTGCATCTATGCGTACAACTGCTGCCAATTTGGGCTCTCAGCATCAGCTATCAACTAAAATAGCCATTTGAAACAAAAGTGAAAGCGATATGCTTCTGTTATGAGACAAAGTTGAGCTTTCAAAATTAATGGTGCTGAAGTTACATGTAGTTCCCATCTGCTCATGATTTGGACTATGGCATTAATGGATTTGTGGCTAAATTTGCCGATGATACAAAGATAGGTGGAGGAGCAGGTAATGTTGAGGAAACAGAGAGCCTGCAGAGAGACTTAGATAGTTTAGGGGAATGGGCAAAGAAGTGTCAAATGAAATTTAAGGCATCCGTTAGTCTTGCGAGACCATGGATCTGCACCTGGAAAGTCTTCACTCTCCAGGGCGCAGGCCTGGGCAAGGTTGTATGGAAGACTGGCAGTTGCCCATGCTGCAAGTCTCCCCTCTTCACACCACTGATGTTGTCCAAGGGAAAGGCATTAGGACCCATACAGCTTGGCACCAGTGTCATTGCAGAGCACTGTGTGATTAAGTGCCTTGCTCAAGGACACAACACGCTGCCTCAGCTGGGGCTTGAACTCATGACCTTCAGATCGCTAGTCGAACACCTTAATCACTTGGCCACGTGCCCACAGAAATAAAATACAATTTTGGAAAGTGTATGGTCACGCACTTTGGTGGAAGAAATAAACTGGCAGATTATTATTTAGATGGGGAGAGAATTCAAAATGCAGAGATGCAAAGGGACTTGGGAGTCCTTGTGCAGGATACCCTAAAGGTTAACCTCCAGGTTGAGTCAGTGGTGAAGAATGATAATGCAATGTTGGCATTCATTTCTAGAGGTATAGAATATAAGAGCAGGGATGTGATGTTAAGGCTCTATAAGGCATTCGTGAGACCACACTTGAGGTATTGTGTGCAGTTTTAGGCTCCCTATTTTAGAAAGGATATACTGACACTGGAGAGGGTTCAGGGAAGATTCACAAGAATGATTCCAGGAATGAAAGGGTTACCGTATGAGGAATGTCTGGCAGCTCTTGGGCTGTATTCCCTGGAGTTCAGGAAAAGAGGGGGGACCTCAGAGAAAGATTCCAAATGTTAAAAGCCTGAACAGATTAGATATGGCAAAGTTATTTCCCATGGTAGGCAATTCTAGGACAAGAGGGAATAACTTCAGGAATGAAGGATGTCCCTTAGAACAGAGGTGTGGAGAAATTACTTTAGTCAGAAGGTGGTAAACCTGTGGAATTTGTTGCCATGAGCGGCTGTACAGGCCAAGTCATTGTGTGCATCTAGGGTAGAGATAGATAGGTTCTTGATTAGCCAGGGCATCAAAGGGTATGGGGAGAAGACAGGGGAGTGAGGATGACTGGAAGAATTGGCTCGGCCCATGATGGAATGGCAGAGCAGACTCGATGGGTCGAATGGCCTACTTCTACTCCTATATCTTATGTTATGAATCTGTGGACAAGGAATATTTGTACAGGTTAGAAATTCTGGATATGAAATCATCAATTTAAAATTGTAAATTAGAGAGGAAGGACGGCAATTCTGAAAAACATCTTTCTTTCTTTTTAAATCTTTTTATTGAATAAGTATACAAAAAGGTAAGCCATATAAACATTAATACAATGTTAAAATATAATAAAATTCCAGAAGGTATCAATACCAAAAAAAAATACTACAAACAATGTAATTTAAACATAAGAAACCAAGATAACATAATAGTATACTAAATTTTATATATATCAATAGAAAAAAAGAAAAAAAAACCCCAAGGAAAAAAACCCACCGTGCAACTAACTAAAAGCAAAGCAAAGCAATGGGCTAACTTGAAACCAAACAGAGTTAAACTTAAAATCACGTCCTCAATCCCGACCTCCATTAAAAACAGTGGAAAAAAAACAAGAAGGGTATATATTACATTAAATGAAAATATCGAATAAAAGGTCCCCAAATCTGTTCAAATTTAAATGAAGAATCATAAAGGTTACTTCTAATTTTCTCCAGATTCAAACATAAAATCATCTGAGAGAACCAAAAAAAGGTAGTTGGAGCATTAAGCTCTTTCCAATGTTGTAAAATACATCTTTTCGCCATTAAAGTAAGAAATGCAACCATTCTACGGGCTGAAGGGGAAAGATTACTAGAAATTTTAGGTAGTCCAAAGATAGCAGTAATAGGGTGAGGAGAGATATCTATATTTAATACCTTAGAAATAATATTAAAAATACCTCTCCAAAAAGTTTCCAAAGTAGGGCAAGACCAAAACATATGAGTTAAAGAGGCTATCTGCCCCGAACATCTATCACAAAAAGGATTAATATGCGAGTAAAAACGCGCTAACTTATCTTTGGACATATGTGCTCTATGAACCACTTTAAATTGAATTAGGGAATGTTTAGCACAGATAGAGGAAGTATTAACTAATTGTAAAATCTGCCCCCAATCATCCACAGAAATGGTAAGCCCCAATTCCTGTTCCCAATCTACCCTAATCTTATCAAATGGAGCTTTCCTAAGTTTTATAATAATATTATAAATCATAGCCGATGCACCTTTCTGACATGGATTGAGGTTAATTATCGAATCTAAAATATATGTAGGAGGAAGCATTGGAAAGGAAGAAAGTATAGTACTTAGGAAATTTCTAACTTGTAAATATCTAAAAAAATGTATTCTTGATAAGTTATATTTATTAGATAATTGTTCAAAAGACATAAGGGAACCATCTAAAAATAAATCCAAAAACCGTAAAATACCCTTAGTCTTCCAAGTTTGAAAAGCGCGATCCGTAAAAGAGGGAGGAAAAAATATGTTACCTAAAATAGGAATCGCTAACCCGAATTGATTAAGATCAAAAAATTTTCTGAATTGAAACCAAATACGCAAAGCATATTTAACTATCGGGTTAGACACCTGCTTAAGGCGTTTCGAATCAAAAGGGAGAGAGGAGCCTAAAATAGAGCCAAGTGTATAACCCTGAACAGATTGTAGTTCCAATGCTACCCATTTAGGAATAGATAGTATATCCTGATCAAGTAACCAAAATTTCATATGTCGAATATTAATAGCCCAATAAAAACATCTTTAAGTTGATTTACTGGTCTATGGACAGAATTGCTGCAGGTAATATTTGTGGCAAATCCATACCTAAAGAGCATGTAGGAACAAATACTTGAAGCTGTGCAACAGATGGGACTGTTGAGGAAAAGCAAGACCAAAATCTTGAGTCTCCCAGACACAAATGTATTGCACCAAAGACTTCCTTCTGTTAGGAATGCCCTGTATTTTTATGCTAGACTTAAATATGAACTGATAGATATTGTAGAAGCAATGAGCATTTGGAGAGCAGGAACTGAAACACAGAGGGCTGAAAATTTCACTATTTTCAAAAAAGCATGTGAAAGCAATCAGCAAGACATCACCATTTTATTTACTTATTGATATACAGCACGGAACAGGCTCTTCCGACCCTTCGAGCTGCGCCACCCACCAGATTAATCCTAATCCAATCACAGGACAATTTACAGTGACCAATTACCCTACTAACCAGTAGGTCTTTGGACTGTCGGAGGAAACTGGAGCACCCAGAGGAAACCCACACGGTCACAAGGAGAACGTACAAACTCCTTCAGACAGCAGTGGGAATCTTTGCCTACTAAATTATTTATTAAACTGCAAGATTAAATATACGTGGCTTCATAAAATTCACACAGGAATGCATCTATCAGTCTGCAGTAAGGAGACACAACCTTTCTTTTATGCTCGTCCAGTTCATTTTGTTTTCTAACCAGTTGACATCAGATTCCAAAGGACAGGGATAAAGGAACATTTTATGGTGCATAAACCCAAGGTATTCTGCATATCTGTGCACATGTCTTCCCTGGCTTGGAGCTGTTGAAAAGGGGTGGGGGGATGCGAAATAAAGTGACTTTGACTTTCTAAGTCAGCATTAATTTCCCTTTAGTTATGAGTGATCCAGAGCCAATAAACAATATCACAGAAAAGGTGTGGTTGTCTTTGCACGAATTTAATATGTAAATAATATAATATATAGTTAGATCTACCCAGAATGCTAGTCACAGCTGTTTTGTGAACACTGCAGTGCTTATATTTCAATGTGCTTTTTCCCTTCCAAAGCAGTTCCTGCTGCTCCTAAGGTGTTTGTTCATTCCTAGTCTGTGATCCCAGTCCAATTCTATCCTCCCCCAGTATCTACTCGGAGACACTTCCCAAGGGTGGCCTCTGGGCAGGCATCAGGGGGTTGGAAACCTGGTCAACTTTCAAACAATTTTCAAAATGAAGAGTCTTGGGCCAATTTTCACCAAACACAGGGGGAGAGGGGCAGGACATCAGAGACAAAGTACTGAATTCAGCAAATTCTTTGGCTGGATTCCTGCATTCTATGTAGAGCAACACAATTATGTTCCTGGATTCTTTTTTTGCTAGTTTTGAATGGTTCGACCTAGGTGATCACAGTGGTCTGTGGGGGGGGGGGGTAGGGTTTGGTTTCAGCGAAGAATGCTTTGCCCTGCGTCCTGCAGTGGGCCAGCGGCATTCCACTAAACTGAACACTCCTGGACTCCTGGTTTGACGTTTGATTTTCTGTGTCGTCCACTAGCTTTTTGCCATTTGCGTAATTTGTTCTTTTTTTTGTGTGTTGGGTGTTTGATGCTCTCTTGAACAGGTTCCATGGTGTTTCTTTGTTTTGTGGCTGCCTGTGGGAGGACGGATGTCAGAGTTGTATTCTGTATGCATACTTAGATAATAAATGTACTTTCAATTGTTTGAGTTACTAGCAGAGACAAAAACCTATCACTGACAGTCATCCTTTGATTTCAGTTGTGAGGAGAAAGTACTTTACTCTGATGAAACATCATACAATTATTCTTCTAAAAGATTAGTAACATTTCTTTGAAACATCTTTTACCATCTTTCTGCAGTCTTCTGAGAGCCAGCTTTTGATTCATTCAGTTAGTAGGTTTTAGCCACCATTTATAGCACAACACCGAGTCGGCATGTCATGGTTTCAAGTCTCCTTTTTATGGCTTGAGCATTACATTTATGCCAATACTCCCGGGCAGGACTGAGAGAGTGTTGGCGTGGGCTTCCATCATGAGATAAGAAACTGAGAACTCCCCCGCTTTCTCAGGTCGACATGAAGGTTCAACGCCGTTGTTGTGATGTGAACAAAGTCACCAAAGAGACACTGAAGCTAGTGGATATAGAAGCGGTTTATTCAGCAAAAACGAGCAACAGGCATCATCTGGAGACACTTTTGGAAGAAGAGGCCTGCCTGACCCAATATTACATGACATTTTTAAATGCTAAAAATCAAAGGCAACAGCAGTTCAATTCTATAGTTAGAATATATCTACAATACTTCCTTTGCATTACATATCATTTTCAACCACCTCCTTCTTTGCAGCCACACTCCAGACACCCAAAATGAATATTTATTCCCACCGACTCCAGGCTACATTCATGCACATGCAGGCTTCTGTGGTCAAATGGAGGGCCATGGTTCAGAACTGCATTTTTAAAACAATCTACAATCCACATTCAGGCCTGGTTGCTGTTAAAATTAGTATTTACTATATACCGTAACTCCCGAATATGCCCTACAGCTGGCATTTTGAAAAATGGACAGATAAATGCCCCCTGTATTCTGAACAATTTTTGTACATTCATAGGACAATAGAGCACTATAGGAGCACAGGAGAACCTACAGATACAAGTGTCTGTGTTATCTATGCTTTCGATAGACCTTTATAAATTCTTTCTTTCAAGTGCCCGCTGAATTTTCTGGTGAATATTACATTTTGGGGCTCTTTGCCTCCTTTTCAGGCTCACAGGAACTCCCTGTATGAAATACTGAATACTCATCTCCTCTCCAGCTCAAATGCCAATCACTTCTAGACTTCATTACCTCCTTACCATTGGAAACAAGTTACTGCTTCTATCAAAACCAAATATGAATATGATTCCTTCTACCAATGACTTTAACCAGGTTTATTCTATGGAGAAAAGCGTTAACTTCTGAAGTTCCTCAACCTGGTATGATTCTGGCAAATTTATTCTGTCTCTTCTTCAAAATTTTGATATTCTTTATTTAGAATACAGAACTGAAGACACTAATCCAGTTGAGGTCTAACTAACAATTTGGAATACATTTCATCCATTAAAATAGCTACGGAACTGGCATTTTGTTTTAAACAGCTCTACCAACTTTATATCCCAGGTCACAAACAATAGAAAATCTGCAGGTGCTGGAAATCCAAGCAGTTCTGCTGAAGGGTTTTGGCCCGAAATGTCGACTGTACTTTTTTCTATAGATGCTGCCTGGCCTGCTGAGTACCTTCAGCATTTTGTGTGTGTTGCTTACATCCCAGGTCTCTGTTTTAATTCTCTTTTCAATAGCACCGTGTAATTCATATTGCCACTTCTCTTTTTCCATCTACAACCTAGTTCTTCACACTTCTGTGCATGAAATTTATTTGCCATTGTTTGCCCATTTCATGTCTATTTATATAGCATAGTTTTAAACTATGAATTTTATATTGAAGTGGAAGTCATTGATCTTTGTGCAAATTAGCAGTAGTCCTCAAACCAATCCTAGAGAATAGTACTCTTTAAGAAAAGAAAAATAAGTATCATATTGCATGTCAGGAAACGTAGAGGAAGCTTGACCCAAATGCAGAACAGTGGAGATGTGTTAGCAGTGACTGATAACCTTAATAATAAGCTGCAAAATAAAAGGCCACAGTGGGGAGGGGTGGGAGGAGGACACAAAACAAGAGAAAACAGATACTAAGTGACCAGGCAGCAATGTAACTGGTTGATACAGGCTGGTTCAATGAGTGAACAATGGGTGAGAGGTGGGTTTAAATAGGCTGCAGGTGTTGAGTTGGAAACGAGTGGCAGGTGCCTCCTGGTAGCTGGGTGGAGACTGGGAGGAACCTGCCTGTTTAGGCCTGACAGATACAACTTCATAGCAATCTGATCTTGGGTTCAGCTTCACATTCTTGATGTTCTCCATAACACTTGAATCTTTTGCAAACCAAAAATTTGTCTGTCTTACACTTAAATGTTCATTTCCTTTGCCTGGGACAGAAAATTCCAAAGATTCACAGCTCCTTGAGGCAACAAATTCCTTCTCATCTTCACTGTTAGTGGATAACTTTAATCATGCCATCTTGTTCTAGATTACACACTTCTGGACTCTTTCTATCCTAGCAAATGCCCTCAGAAATTTCTATGCTTCAATAAGATCACCGCTCATTCTTCTAAACTTCAGTGAGATCCACTTTGCTTCACTTTTCTCTGTACACAATCCCTTCATCTCAGAATCAACCAAATGACCTCTCTGAACTGCTTCTAATGCCAGAGTACTCCTTTCCCAACATCATACAGATTGTTCCAGTTTTGTCCCACCAACACTCTGAAAGACCTCCCTAATTTAATACACTATGCCTTCCAATATGATTCAGAAGCAGATTTAATATCACTGGCATATGTCATGAAATTTGTCAACTTTACTGCGGCAATACAATTAAAAACATGATAAATATAGCGGAAAAAACTGTTACATTAAGTATATATATATATATATGTCTATTAAATGGATAAATTAAAATAAGTAGTGCAAAATAACAGAAATAAAAAGTAGAGAGGTAGTGTTCAATATCCATTCAGAAATCTGATGGCAGAGGGGAAGAAGCTGTTCCTGTATAGCTGAGTGTGTACCTTTAGGCTCTTGTACCTCCTTTTCCCCCCATCACCACTCCAAACCAGATGGTAATGCAATCAGTCAGAATATTCTCCATGGTACATGTGCAGAAGTTTTCAGGTGTTTTAGGTGACAAACCAAATCTCATCAAACTCCTAATAAAATATAGCCGCTGTCTTGCCTTCTTTATAGCTGCCTCAATATGGAGTATCCAGGTTAGGTCCTCAAGAGACATTGACACCCAGGAACTTGAAATTGCTCACTCTTTCCAGCTCTGATCCCTCCATGAGGATTGGTGCATGTTCCCTCGTCTTCCCCTTCCTGAAGTCCACAATCAGCTCTTTGGTTTTGCTGTCGTTGAGTGCCAGGTTGTTGCTGCGACACCACTCAACTAATTGGAATATCCCCCTCCTGTACGTCCTTTTGTCACCATCTGAAATTCTGCCAACAATGGTTGTATCATCAACAAATATAGAGAAGCTATTAAAGGAATTTCAGTGTTCCATTTGCTTTCATAATTACCTGCTTTAACTGCATGCTAACATTTTATTTTATGTTTTTATTTTATATTCGGAGCATCCAGATTACTTTGCAGATCAGCATTCTCTGATTTTTCTCTATCTAGACAATATTTGGCTTTTTCTTTCTTCCTAGTAAAGTAGATTACCTCACATTTCTCTGCTTTATGCGCCAATTACTAGTTTTCTGCTCATTACACTAAATCTAACAATACAATATTGCTCCTCTTGCTGCACTCAGGATTTTCATTCTCACTTCTGTTTGCAAATGTGGCTCCAATCTTTATCTAAATCATTAATCTTAATTGTAAGTGGATGAGACCTCTGCACTGATCCCTGTGGTATCTCGTTAGTAACAATTTGCCAACCTGAAAAGAATCCATTTATCCTGTCTCTGTTTTCCATTAGTTATCTAATCTTCCACTGAGAGAAATACTTATTACCCCCAATAACACAAGCTCCTACAAAATGCTGAAGGAACTCAGCAGACCTCAACAGGATTCAACATGTCGACTGTTCATTCATTTCCATAGATGCTGTCTGAGCCCACTGGGTTTCTCCAGCATTCTGTGTGTGTGTTGCTTTGGATTTCCAACATCCGCAAAATCTCGTGTGTTTGTGGTGCCACAAGCTCCTACTCTGTATTGTAACCTTTTACAACGGCAACCTATCAAATACCCTTAGAAATATATATATATATATCATATCTACTACCTCCACAACATCATTACATCTTAAAGAACTTGAATAAACTTATGACTATTTCTCTAAACCAATGACTCTGGGTGCATTTTGATTTATTAGAAAATTACTACATTTATAAGTAGGAGGACAACCTCCTTAGTAATGCATTCCAGCGATTTCCCAATCACAGACATCGGGATAACTGGCCTGAAATTTCCTTCTTTCAAATGGAGGCATAATATTTGTCAGTTTTCAACCTGTTGGGACCTTTCCAGAACCATTGGAATTTTGGAAGATCCAACTGATGTAAACACTACTTGCGTAGCCACTATTTTCCAGACTCTAGGAAGCAAGCCAAAAAGTCCGGAGGTTTGTTAGCCTATAGCCCAGTACGTTTTCTCCATTGATTATTGTTTGAAGTCCATTTCTCCATGACCTTCTACAATTCCTGGAATGCCTTTAATGTCTCTCAATGTGAAAATGTTTTCAAAGTATTATTTCAAAACCACTTCCATATTTCCCTTCAGTAATTCCCCAGTGTCATCTTTTTTTGGCACGGATATTCACTTTAGGTTCTCTCTCTGTCATCTTACTTGCTTGTATTGCTTGCTCGTTCACTTTAATCATCTTTTCTATTCAGCATCAGGTTTAATATCACTGGCGTACATCATGAAATTTGTTGTTATGCCACAGCAGTACATTGCAATACATAATAATAAAAATTATAAATTACTGTGCATGTGCGTGTGTTAAAAAAGTAGTGCAAAAAGAGAGAAAAATAATGAGGTTGTGTTAATGGTTTCATTGTCCATTCAGAAACCTGATGGCAGAGGGGAAGAAACTGTTCCTGAATCGAGCGTGTGCCTTCAGGCTCCTGTACCTCCCTCCTCCTTGGTGTGGCAATGTGAGGAGGGCACGTCCTGGGTGTTGGGGGTCCTTCATGATGGATGTCGTCTTTTTCAGGCATCGCTGCATGAAGATGTCCTCGATGCTGGGGAGGCTGGTGCCCATGATGGAGCTGACTGAGTTCACAACTTTCTGCAGCTTACTTCGATCCTGTGCAGCGCCCACTCCGCCGCTTATCAGACGGTGATGCAACCTGTTTGAATGCTTTCCATAGTAAAGTACATATGTTGAAATTTGTGAGTGTCTTTGGTGAAGCCCTCTTTATTCTGAAAGATAAACTTTTACCATTATGCTCTGATTTCATTACAGTTACCATCCTTTTCGTCTCATGGCTTTAACTTTGCTAACCAGTCCGTTTTGTGAAACCGAATCAAGTTGTTTTTTTGATATTTGGTATACATAATGTTAACACCTGGGTGGAGGGGTGGGGATGCATCTCTACCAAAGGAGATGCAAGGTGCTCCTTCCCTCCAGTAGCCTGCAGGTCACCCTTGGACAAGGTGTAGCACCTGCTTAGCCTCTCTCCCCACCCTGATCAGCGTCAGGTGAAAGCCATGGGGGCAGGTGGTGGATGGTTGCAGAAGCAGCTGGTGCATATCACAAATCCTGGTTACACAACCACTCATGCCAGGCAGACAATCTCTGAAGAGTGTTGATAATGGCTGGGGTCACCTGTCTTGAAGAATCACTTCTGCAGAAAAATCTGCCAAGAACAATCATGGTCATAGAAAGACCATGATGGGCCACGTCATATGACAGGGCACATAACATAGAAACATAGAAAATAGGTGCAGGAGTAAGCCATTCGGCCCTTCGAGCCTGCACCACCATTTATTATGATCATGGTTGATCATCCAACTCAGAACCCTGCACCAGCCTTCCCTCCATACCCCCTGCTCCCCGTAGCCACAAGGGCCATATCTAACTCCTTCTTAAATATAGCCAATGAACCAGCCTCAACTGTTTCCTGTGGCAGAGAATTCCAAAGATTCACCACTCTTTGTGTGAAGAAGTTTTTCCTAATCTCAGTCCTAAAAGGCTTCCCCTTTATCCTCAAACTGTGACCCCTCGTTCTGGACTTCCCCAACATCGGGAACAATGCATCTAGCCTGTCCAATCCCTTTAGGATTTTATATGTTTCAATCAGATCCCCCCTCAATCTTCTAAATTCCAACGAGTACAAGCCTAGTTCATCCAGTCTTTCTTCATATGAAAGTCCTGCCATCCCAGGAATCAATCTGGTGAACCTTCTTTGTACTCCCTCTATGGCAAGGATGTCTTTCCTCAGATTAGGGGACCAAAACTGCACACAATACTCCAGGTGTGGTCTCACCAAGGCCTTGTACAACTGCAGTAGTACCTCCCTGCTCCTGTACTCGAATTCTCTCGCTATAAATGCCAGCATACCATTCGCCTTTTTCACCGCCTGCTGTACCTGCATGCCCACTTTCAATGACTGGTGTATAATGACACCCAGGTCTCATTGCACCTCCCCTTTTCCTAATCGGCCACCATTCAGATAATAATCTGTTTTCCTATTTTTGACACCAAAGTGGATAACTTCACATTTATCCACATTAAATTGCATCTGCCATGAATTTGCCCACTCACCCAACCTGTCCAAGTCACCCTGCATCCTCTTAGCATCCTCCTCACAGCTAACACTGCCACCCAGCTTCGTGTCATCCACAAACTTGGAGATGCTGCATTTAATTCCCTCATCCAAGTCATTAATATACATTGTAAACAACTGGGGTCCCAGCACTGAGCCTTGCGGTACCCCACTAGTCACTGCCTGCCATTCTGAAAAGGTCCCGTTTATTCCCACTCTTTGCTTCCTCTCTGCTAACCAATTCTCTATCGACATCAATACCTTACCCCCAATACCGCGTGCTTTAAGTTTGCACACTAATCTCCTGTGTGGGACCTTGTCAAAAGCCTTTTGAAAATCCAAATATACCACATCCACTGGTTCTCCCCTATCCACTCTATTAGTTACATCCTCAAAAAATTCTATGAGATTCGTCAGACATGATTTTCCTTTCACAAATCCATGCTGACTTTGTCCAATGATTTCACCGCTTTCCAAATGTGCTGTTATCACATCTTTGATAACTGACTCCAGCAGTTTCCCCACCACCAACGTTAGGCTAACCGGTCTATAATTCCCCGGTTTCTCTCCCTCCTTTTTTAAAAAGTGGGGTTACATTAGCCACCCTCCAATCCTCAGGAGCTAGTCCAGAATCTAACGAGTTTTGAAAAATTATCACTAATGCATCCACTATTTCTTGGGCTACTTCCTTAAGCACTCTGGGATGCAGACCATCTGGCCCTGGGGATTTATCTGCCTTTAATCCCTTCAATTTACCTAACACCACTTCCCTACTAACATGTATTTCGCTCAGTTCCTCCATCTCACTGGACCCTCTGTCCCCTACTATTTCTGGAAGATTATTTATGTCCTCCTTAGTGAAGACAGAACCAAAGTAATTATTCAACTGGTCTGCCATGTCCTTGCTCCCCATAATCAATTCACCTGTTTCTGTCTGCAGGGGACCTACATTTGTCTTTACCAGTCTTTTCCTTTTTACATATCTACAAAAGCTTTTACAGTCAGTTTTTATGTTCCCTGCCAGTTTTCTCTCATAATCTTTTTTCCCCTTCCTAATTAAGCCCTTTGTCCTCCTCTGCTGACCTCTGAATTTCTCCCAGTCCTCAGGTGAGCCATTTTTTTTGGCTAATTTGTGTGCTGCTTCTTTGGAATTGATACTATCCCTAATTTCTCTTGTCAGCCACGGGTGCACTACCTTCCTTGATTTATTCTTTTGCCAAACTGGGATGAACAATTGTTGTAGTTCATCCATGCAATCTTTAAATGCTTGCCATTGCATATCCACCGTCAATCCTTTAAGTGTCATTTGCCAGTCTATCTTAGCTAATTCACTTCTCATACCCTTCTTTAAGTTCAGAACCTTTGTTTCTGAATTAACTATGTCACGCTCCATCTTAATGAAGAATTCCACCATATTATGGTCACTCTTACCCAAGGGGCCTCTCACGACAAGATTGCTAATTAACCCTTCCTCATTGCTCAAAACCCAGTCTAGAATAGCCTGCTCTCTAGTTGGTTCCTTGACATGTTGGTTCAAAAAACCATCCCGCATACATTCCAAGAAATCCTCTTCCTCAGTACCTTTACCAATTTGGTTCACCCAGTCTACATGTAGATTGAAGTCACCCATTATAACTGCTGTTCCTTTATTGCACACATTTCTAATTTCCTGTTTAATACCATCTCCGACCTCACTACTACTGTTAGGTGGCCTGTACACAACTCCCACCAGCGTTTTCTGCCCCTTAGTGTTATGCAGCTCTGCCCATAGCGATTCCACATCTTCCCGGGTTATGTCCTTCCTTTCTATTGCGTTAATCTCATCTTTAACCAGCAACGCCACCCCACCTCCTTTTCTTTCATGTCTATCCCTCCTGAATATTGAATATCCCTGAACGTTGAGCTCCCATCCTTGGTCACCCTGGAGCCATGTCTCTGTGATCCCAACTATATCATAATCATTAATAACAATCTGCACTTTCAATTCATCCACCTTGTTACGAATGAATGAATGCCAACATCGGCAACCTCACTGGCCTTTCCTATTGCTTGGTAAAATAATTGAAACATCAGCTTTACAGGAGGTATCATTAGTATATCAATGGAGTCTTTCATTCTTTTCCAAAAGCTAGTGCCAACTTGCTCTGGATTATTGTCCTCAAATTCCCCATCTCTAACAGTGGACTGGCTAGATTGCAATAAAACCATTAATATTCCTTTTTGTTGAAACATCATACATGGTACAGCAGTAATGCACCAATCATTGTCATAGAGTTGTACCTTTGGAAACAGAACTTTAAACTCATTGAGTCTGCATTGACCATCAAACACCCCTTTTACACTAACCCTAGAGTAATTCTATTAATTCTCTGCATATTTCCATCTACTTCCAACAACATTTCACCACACACTTCACAATTAGGGACAACTTAAAGGTGTCCAGTAGTTCCTTAAGGCTTTCATAGCTGGGGGTGGTAATGGTGATAAGCTTCCTCAATATTTAAATGCTCCCAATGGCGTGCATCTCAAATAGCTCTTGGCCTTCACGCATGGTTTAGCTACTAAGTCCTGCAGAACCATTTCTACTGACAGAAGGAGGGGCAAAGGTGTCTAAATAGCACCTTAAAACTAGCAGCTTCAGCAGGTGGGGCTTGTCGGCCATGGTTGGCAGCTTATCTAGGAGAAGAAAACTCTGATCTCAAACCTGTGTTGCCTTGTGGCTATACCCACTCATGGGGAAGGCTTTAGGAGTAAACCCTGAGGGAAAAATCCAGAGCTGGAGTCCCTGAGGCAGATGCTGGAATTTCAAGCAACACACTTAAAAGTTGCTGGTGAACACAGGCAGCATCTCTAGGAAGAGGTACAGTTGACGTTTCAGGCCGAGACCCTTTGTCAGGACTAACTGAGAGAAGGGATAGTAAGAGATTTAAAAGTGGGAGGGGGAGATCCAAAATGATAGGAGAAGATGGGAGGGGGAGGGATGGAGCTAAGAGCAGGACAGTTGATTGGCAAAAGGGATATGAGAGGATCATGGGACGGGAAGCCCAGGGAGAAAGAAAGCGGGGGGGGGGGGAAGCCCAGAGGATGAGCAAGGAGTATAGTGAGAGGGACAGAGGGAGAAAAAGAGAGAGAAAAAAAATAATATAGATATATAATAATAATAATAAATAAATAACGGATGGGGTACGAAGGGGAGGTGGGGCATTAATGGAAGTTAGAGAAGTCAATGTTCATGCCATCAGGTTGGAGGCTACCCAGACGGAATATAAGGTGTTGTTCCTCCAACCTGAGTGTGGCTTCATCTTCACAGTAGAGGAGGCCGTGGATAGACATGTCAGAATGGGAATGGGATGTGGAATTAAAATGTGTGGCCACTGGGAGATCCTGCTTTCTCTGGCGAACAGAGCGTAGATGTTCAGTAAAGCGGTCTCCCAGTCTGCGTCGGGTCTCGTCAATATATAGAAGGCCACATCGGGAGCACCGGACGCAGTATATCACCCCAGCCGACTCACAGGTGAAGTGTCGCCTCACCTGGAAGGACTGTCTGGGGCCCTGAATGGTGGTGAGGGAGAAGGTGTAAGGGCATGTGTAGCACTTTTTCCGCTTACAAGGATAGGTGCTGGGAGGGAGATTGGTGGGAAGGGATGGGGGGACGAATGGACAAGGGAGTCGCGTAGGGAGCGATCCCTGTGGAAAGTGGGGGGGTGGGGAGGGAAAGATGTGCTTAGTGGTGGGATCCCATTGGAGGTGGCAGAATTTACGGAGAATTATATGTTGGATCCGAAGACTGGTGGGGTGGTAGGTGAGGACAAGGGGAACCCTATTCCTAATGGAGTGGTGGGAGGATGGAGTGAGAGCAGATGTGCGTGAAATGGGGGAGATGCGTTTGAGGGCGGGAGGATGGGGTGGGAGTGGAGTTTCCTTCCTCCACCATCAACTCTGCTCCACCTCCCCTTCGTACCCCATAATTTTTTTTCTCTCTCTCTTTTTCTCCCTCTGTCCCTCTCACTGTACTCCTTGCCATCCTCTGGGATTCCCCCCCTTTCTTTCTCCCTAGGCTTCCCGTCCCATGATCCGTTCATATCCCTTTTGCCAACCAACTTTCCAGCTCTTGGCTTCATCCCTTCCCCCTCCTGTCTTCTCCTATCATATTGGATCTCCCCCTCCCACTCCCACTTTCAAATCTCTTAGTTAGTTCTGATGAAGGGTCTTGGCCCGAAACGTCAATTGTACCTCTTCCTAGAGATGCTGCCAGGCCTGCTGTGTTCACCAGCAACTTTTAAGTGTGTTGCGTATTTAGACAGCTGGGACACAACATCCATGGTCAACTCTGACCAATGGAGGCCTCTCTCTAAGAGTGTCTAGTTAACCCACCATCCTGTGCATGTTTGCAACGTGTGGGCAAAGAGGGAAGGATTTGAAGAATCTGGGCAAAGCCCACATGGTCACAGAGAGAATCAGCAAGCTCCACTGGACAGTACCAGAGGTCAGGATGGAGCGCAAATGGTTCGGGTGTGAGTCACCAGTAGCCCTGCTACTGCGCTGCTCGCGTAGGACTTTAATCTATATACAGACTGGGCAAATCTAATTTGTACTCCTACCAATAATAATAATAACAGCTGTATTTATAGCACCTTTCATACCTTAAGATGCCAGCTCAAAGTGCTTTACATAGATTGTAAAGATAGTTCAATATAGTCGTAAAAATACAAGACAATTAAAAATCATAGGACAAGCATTATATAGAATAACATGTAAACCAATAGATGAAATTATATAAATGTAATCAACATCAACAGGTACAAAGTATTCTTATAAGTAGGCCTAATTAAAACCAGTTTTTTTTAGACAAAACAAACGGAGGTTGAATTCCTGTACGATATCAGAGCTGGAGTTTTAGAATATTACGACTGAGGAACAATCTCCATAAATAATGAAAAAGAAGGAAAGTTTGAGTAATAATCTTGTTGCCCAGGAAAGAGCAACTAAAATATGAAATAAGAGCTTTTGATCTAAACAAAGGAATCTATGATGATATGAAGGGCAGGTTGGCAGTGGGAAACTGCATTGAAGGGTAGGTACAACTGGGGCAGGCAATGAAATATTTGAAGAAATAATACATGATTTGCATTTGTTCAATATTCATAAACAACTGAATGACAAGAGCAGAAAGTGGAGTGGTCAAGAAGAGAAGAAATTGATGACAGCATTGTCTAAGAAAAATACTTATAAAACTGCCAAAAAGAGCAGCAAGGGCGAGGATTAGAACATTTTAGGATTTAGGAAAGAACAGTCAAAGAACAGGGTAAGGGGAAAAATATTCATAGTTCACAAAGTAAATTTTATTATTAAAGTACATATATGTCACCACATACAACCTTGAGTTTCATTTTTTGTGGCCATACACAATAAATCCACAGAGTAATAACCATAGCAGTATCTATCAAAGACCACACCAACAGAGTGCTCACCCAGTATGCAAAAGACAACAAACTATGCAAATACAAAAGGAAAGAAATACTAATAATGAATAAGCAAAAAATATCAGGACCATGATATGAAGAGTCCTTGAAAGCGAGTCCATAAATTGTGGGAATATTTCAGTGATGGGGGTAAGTGAAGTTGAGTGAAGTTATCCCCGCTGGTTCAAGTGCTTGATGGTTGAGGGGTAATAACTGTTCCTGAACTGCTGGTGTGGGTCCTGAGTCTCCTGTTCCTTCCTGATGGCAGCAACGAGAAGAGAGCCTGTCCCTGATGATGGATACCATTTCGTGTAGATGTGCTCAGTGGTGGGAAGGACTTTACCTTGGGGAACAGGGTCATATCCACTATTTTATGGGGGATTTTCCATTTAAGGGCATTGGTGCTTCCACACAAAGCTGTGATGTGGCCAGTCAATATACTCCCTACTATAGAAGATTGTCAAAGTTTTAGATGTCATGCCCAACCTTTGCAAACTCCTAGAGTGGCTGCTGTACTTTCTTCATAATTGCACTCACATGCTGGGCCCGGGGCACATCCTCTGAACCGAGGAATTTAAAGTTGCTGACCCTCTCCACCTTTGATCCTCTGAAGAGGACTGGCTCATGGACCTCTGGTTTCCTCCTCCTGAAGTCAGTAATCAGCTCCTGGGTCTTGCAGACATTGAGTGACAGGTTGTTGTTGTGGCACCACTCAGCCAGATTTTCAATCTCCCTTCTATCTGCTGATTCATCTGTGGCCTACAAAAGTAGTGTTGTCAGCAAACTTGAATATGGCATTGGAGCTGTGCTTAGCCACACAGTCATAAGTGTAAAGTGAATAGAGCAGGGGGCGAAGCTCACAGGCTTGTGGTGCACCTGTGCTGATGGAGATCGTGGAGATGTTGCTGCCAATCCAAACTGACAAGTGAGGAAACCCAAGGATCCAATTGCACAAGCAGGTATTGAGGCCAAGGTCTTGCAGCTGATTGATTAGTTTTGAGAGAATAACTGTTTTGAATACCGAACTGTAGTCGATAAAGAGCATCCTGAGGTATGAATCTTTACTGTCCAGATGTTTCAGGTTTGAGTGAAAAGCCAATGAGATGGTATCTACTGTCGACCTGTTGCTCTTGTTGGTAAATTGGAGCAGATCTAATTGAGACAAAACAGGAGAAAATTTTAAAAAAAGACAATAACAGTTTTGATACACATGTAAAAAGGAAAAGACTGGCGAGGGGGAAAGACAGAAGGGGGGAGCGAATGCGGAGGGAGAGAGGGGGTGCCAGAGAGAGAGAGAGGGGTGCCGGAGAGAGAGAGAGAGAGAGAGAGAGAGAGAGTCAGAGAGAGTCAGAGAGACAGAGAGAGAGAGAGAGAGAGAGAGAGAGAGAGAGAGAGAGAGAGAGAGAGTGTGTGTGTGTCGGAGAGAGGGGGGGTGTCGGAGAGAGAGAGAGAGAGAGAGAGAGAGAGAGTCAGAGAGACAGAGAGAGAGAGAGAGAGAGAGAGAGAGAGAGAGAGTGTGTGTGTGTCGGAGAGAGGGGGGGTGTCGGAGAGAGAGAGAGAGAGAGAGAGAGAGAGAGTCAGAGAGACAGAGAGAGAGAGAGAGAGAGAGAGAGAGAGAGAGAGAGAGAGAGAGAGAGAGAGAGAGAGAGAGAGTGTGTGTGTGTGTCGGAGAGAGGGGGGGTGTCGGAGAGAGAGAGGTGGTGTCGGGGAGAGAGAGAGAGAGGGTGTCGGAGGGAGAGAGAGAGGGGGTGTCGGAAGGAGAGGGGGGGTGTCGGAAGGAGAGAGAGAGGGGTGTCGGAAGGAGAGAGAGAGGGGTGTCGGAGAGAGAGGGGGGGTGTCGGAGAGAGAGAGAGAGAGAGGGGTGTCAGAGGGAGAGAGAAAGGGGTGTCAGAGGGAGAGAGAGGGTGTCAGAGGGAGAAAGAGGGTGTTAGAAGGAGAGAGAGAGAGAGGGTGGCGGAGAAAAAGAGAAAGAGAGAGGGGTGTCGGAGGGAGAGAGAGGTGGTGTCGGAGAGAGAGAGAGAGGGGTGTCAGAGGGAGAGAGAGAGGGGGTGTCGGAGAGAGAGAGGGGTGTCGGAGGGAGAGAGAGAGAGGGGGGTGTCGGAGGGAGAGAGAGGGGGGTGTCGGAGGGAGAGAGGGGGGTGTTGGAGGGAGAGAGAGAGGGGTTGTCGGAGAGAGGGGTGGTGTCGGAGAGAGGGAGAGAGAGAGAGAGGGGTGTCGGAGAGAGAGAGAGGGGGTGTCGGAGTGTCGAGAGAGAGAGAGAGAGAGAGAGGGGTGTCGGAGAGAGAGAGAGAGGGGTGTCGGAGGGAGAGAGAGAGAGGGGTGTTGGGGAGGGAGAGAGAGGGGTGTTGGAGAGAGAGAGAGAGGGGTGTCAGAGGGAGAGAGAGAGAGGGTGGCGGAGGGAGAGAGAGAGGGGGTGTCGGGGAGGGAGGGAGAGAGGGGTGTTGGAGGGAGAGAGAGAGGGGTGTTGGAGAGAGAGAGAGAGAGAGGTGTTGGAGAGAGAGAGAGAGGGGGGTGTTGGAGAGAGAGAGAGGGGGGTGTTGGAGAGAGAGAGAGAGGGGTGTCGGAGAGAGAGAGAGGGTGTTGGAGAGAGAGAGAGAGGGGTGTTGGAGGGAGAGAGAGAGGGGTGTTGGAGAGAGAGAGGGGTGTTGGAGAGAGAGAGGGGTGTTGGAGAGAGAGAGAGGGGTGTTGGAGAGAGAGAGAGAGAGAGGGGTGTTGGAGGGAGAGAGAGAGGGGTGTTGGAGGGAGAGAGAGAGAGGGGTGTTGGAGGGAGAGAGAGAGGGGTGTTGGAGGGAGAGAGAGAGGGGTGTTGGAGAGAGAGAGAGGGGGGTGTTGGAGAGAGAGAGAGGGGGGTGTTGGAGAGAGAGAGAGGGGGGTGTCGGAGAGAGGGGGGTGTTGGAGAGAGAGAGGGGGGTGTTGGAGGGAGAGAGAGAGGGGTGTTGGAGGGAGAGAGAGAGGGGTGTTGGAGGGAGAGAGAGAGGGGTGTTGGAGAGAGAGAGAGAGGGGTGTTGGAGAGAGAGAGAGGGGGGTGTTGGAGAGAGAGAGAGAGAGAGGGGGGTGTCGGAGGGAGAGGGGGGGTGTCGGAGGGAGAGAGAGAGGGGGGTGTTGGAGGGAGAGAGAGAGGGGTGTTGGAGAGAGAGAGAGGGGTGTTGGAGAGAGAGAGAGAGGGGGGTGTTGGAGAGAGAGAGAGAGGGGTGTTGGAGAGAGAGAGGGGGGTGTTGGAGAGAGAGAGAGAGGGGTGTTGGAGAGAGAGAGGGGGGTGTTGGAGAGAGAGAGAGGGGTGTTGGAGGGAGAGAGAGAGGGGGGTGTTGGAGAGAGAGAGAGGGGTGTTGGAGAGAGAGAGAGAGGGGTGTTGGAGAGAGAGAGGGGGGTGTTGGAGAGAGAGAGAGGGGTGTTGGAGAGAGAGAGAGGGGGGTGTTGGAGAGAGAGAGAGAGGGGTGTTGGAGAGAGAGAGAGAGGGGTGTTGGAGAGAGAGAGAGAGGGGTGTTGGAGAGAGAGAGAGGGGGGTGTTGGAGAGAGAGAGAGAGGGGTGTTGGAGAGAGAGAGAGGGGGGTGTTGGAGAGAGAGAGAGAGGGGTGTTGGAGGGAGAGAGAGGGGTGTTGGAGAGAGAGAGAGGGGGGTGTTGGAGAGAGAGAGAGAGGGGTGTTGGAGAGAGAGAGAGGGGTGTTGGAGAGAGAGAGAGAGGGGTGTTGGAGAGAGAGAGAGAGGGGTGTTGGAGAGAGAGAGAGAGGGGTGTTGGAGAGAGAGAGAGGGGTGTTGGAGAGAGAGAGAGAGGGGTGTTGGAGAGAGAGAGAGGGGTGTTGGAGAGAGAGAGAGAGGGGTGTTGGAGAGAGAGAGAGAGGTGTTGGAGAGAGAGAGAGAGGGGTGTTGGAGAGAGAGAGAGAGGGGTGTTGGAGAGAGAGAGAGAGGGGTGTTGGAGAGAGAGAGAGAGGGGTGTTGGAGAGAGAGAGAGAGGGGTGTTGGAGAGAGAGAGAGAGGGGTGTTGGAGGGAGAGAGAGAGAGGGGTGTTGGAGAGAGAGAGAGAGGGGTGTTGGAGAGAGAGAGAGGGGTGTTGGAGAGAGAGAGAGAGGGGTGTTGGAGAGAGAGAGAGAGGGGTGTTGGAGAGAGAGAGAGAGGGGTGTTGGAGGGAGAGAGAGAGGGGTGTTGGAGGGAGAGAGAGAGGGGTGTTGGAGGGAGAGAGAGAGAGGGGTGTTGGAGGGAGAGAGAGAGGGGTGTTGGAGAGAGAGAGAGGGGGGTGTTGGAGAGAGAGAGGGGTGTTGGAGAGAGAGAGAGAGGGGTGTTGGAGAGAGAGAGAGAGGGGTGTTGGAGAGAGAGAGAGGGGGGTGTTGGAGAGAGAGAGAGAGGGGTGTTGGAGAGAGAGAGAGAGGGGTGTTGGAGGGAGAGAGAGAGGGGTGTTGGAGAGAGAGAGAGGGGTGTTGGAGAGAGAGAGAGGGGGGTGTTGGAGAGAGAGAGGGGGGTGTTGGAGAGAGAGAGGGGGTGTTGGAGAGAGAGAGGGGGGTGTTGGAGAGAGAGAGAGAGGGGTGTTGGAGGGAGAGAGAGAGGGGTGTTGGAGAGAGAGAGAGGGGGGTGTTGGAGAGAGAGAGAGAGGGGTGTTGGAGGGAGAGAGAGAGGGGGGTGTTGGAGAGAGAGAGAGAGGGGTGTTGGAGAGAGAGGGGGGTGTTGGAGAGAGAGAGAGAGGGGTGTTGGAGAGAGAGAGAGAGGGGTGTTGGAGAGAGAGAGAGGGGTGTTGGAGAGAGAGAGAGGGGGGTGTTGGAGGGAGAGAGAGAGGGGTGTTGGAGGGAGAGAGAGAGAGGGGTGTTGGAGAGAGAGAGAGAGGGGTGTTGGAGAGAGAGAGAGAGGGGTGTTGGAGAGAGAGAGAGAGGGGTGTTGGAGAGAGAGAGAGAGGGGGGTGTTGGAGAGAGAGAGAGAGGGGTGTTGGAGAGAGAGAGAGAGGGGTGTTGGAGAGAGAGAGAGAGAGGTGTTGGAGGGAGAGAGAGAGAGGGGGGGTGTTGGAGAGAGAGAGAGAGGGGGGTGTTGGAGGGAGAGAGAGGGGGGTGTTGGAGAGAGAGAGGGGGGTGTTGGAGGGAGAGAGAGAGAGGTGTTGGAGAGAGAGAGAGAGGGGGGTGTTGGAGGGAGAGAGAGAGGGGTGTTGGAGGGAGAGAGAGGGGGGTGTTGGAGGGAGAGAGAGGGGTGTTGGAGGGAGAGAGAGAGGGGTGTTGGAGAGAGAGAGAGGGGGGTGTTGGAGAGAGAGAGAGGGGTGTTGGAGAGAGAGAGAGGGGTGTTGGAGAGAGAGAGAGGGGTGTTGGAGAGAGAGAGAGGGGTGTTGGAGAGAGAGAGAGAGGGGTGTTGGAGGGAGAGAGAGGGGGGGTGTTGGAGAGAGAGAGAGGGGTGTTGGAGAGAGAGAGAGAGAGGGGTGTTGGAGAGAGAGAGAGAGAGGGGTGTTGGAGAGAGAGAGAGAGGGGGGTGTTGGAGGGAGAGAGAGAGGGGTGTTGGAGAGAGAGAGGGGGGTGTTGGAGAGAGAGAGGGGTGTTGGAGGGAGAGAGAGGGGTGTTGGAGAGAGAGAGAGAGGGGTGTTGGAGGGAGAGAGAGGGGTGTTGGAGAGAGAGAGAGAGGGGTGTTGGAGAGAGAGAGAGGGGTGTTGGAGAGAGAGAGAGAGGGGTGTTGGAGAGAGAGAGAGGGGGGTGTTGGAGAGAGAGAGGGGGGTGTTGGAGAGAGAGAGAGGGGGGTGTTGGAGGGAGAGAGAGGGGTGTTGGAGAGAGAGAGAGAGGGGTGTTGGAGGGAGAGAGGGGTGTTGGAGAGAGAGAGAGGGGGGTGTTGGAGGGAGAGAGAGGGGTGTTGGAGAGAGAGAGAGGGGGGTGTTGGAGAGAGAGAGAGGGGGTGTTGGAGAGAGAGAGAGAGAGGGGTGTTGGAGAGAGAGAGAGGGGTGTTGGAGAGAGAGAGAGGGGTGTTGGAGAGAGAGAGAGGGGGGTGTTGGAGAGAGAGAGAGGGGGGTGTTGGAGAGAGAGAGAGAGAGGGGTGTTGGAGAGAGAGAGAGAGAGGGGTGTTGGAGAGAGAGAGAGAGGGGTGTTGGAGAGAGAGAGAGAGAGGGGTGTTGGAGAGAGAGAGAGAGAGGGGTGTTGGAGAGAGAGAGAGAGAGGGGTGTTGGAGAGAGAGAGAGAGGGGTGTTGGAGAGAGAGAGAGAGAGGGGTGTTGGAGAGAGAGAGAGAGGGGTGTTGGAGGGAGAGAGGGGTGTTGGAGAGAGAGAGAGAGGGGTGTTGGAGAGAGAGAGAGGGGTGTTGGAGAGAGAGAGAGAGGGGTGTTGGAGAGAGAGAGAGAGGGGTGTCGGAGGGAGAGAGGGGTGTTGGAGAGAGAGAGAGAGGGGTGTTGGAGGGAGAGAGAGAGGGGTGTTGGAGAGAGAGAGAGAGGGGTGTTGGAGGGAGAGAGAGAGGGGTGTTGGAGAGAGAGAGAGAGGGGGGTGTTGGAGAGAGAGAGAGGGGGGGTGTTGGAGAGAGAGAGAGAGGGGGGTGTTGGAGAGAGAGAGAGAGGGGTGTTGGAGAGAGAGAGAGGGGTGTTGGAGAGAGAGAGAGAGGGGTGTTGGAGGGAGAGAGGGGTGTTGGAGAGAGAGAGAGAGGGGTGTTGGAGGGAGAGAGAGGGGTGTCGGAGGGAGAGAGAGAGGGGTGTTGGAGAGAGAGAGAGAGGGGTGTTGGAGAGAGAGAGAGGGGTGTTGGAGAGAGAGAGAGAGGGGTGTTGGAGGGAGAGAGAGAGAGGGGTGTTGGAGAGAGAGAGGGGGGTGTTGGAGAGAGAGAGAGGGGTGTTGGAGAGAGAGAGAGAGGGGTGTTGGACAGAGAGAGAGGGGGGTGTTGGAGGGAGAGAGAGAGGGGTGTTGGAGAGAGAGAGAGAGGGGGGTGTTGGAGGGAGAGAGAGGGGGGTGTTGGAGAGAGAGAGGGGGGTGTTGGAGGGAGAGAGAGGGGTGTTGGAGAGAGAGAGAGAGGGGTGTTGGAGGGAGAGAGAGGGGTGTTGGAGAGAGAGAGAGAGGGGTGTTGGAGAGAGAGAGAGGGGTGTTGGAGAGAGAGAGAGAGGGGTGTTGGAGAGAGAGAGAGGGGTGTTGGAGGGAGAGAGAGGGGGGTGTTGGAGGGAGAGAGAGGGGTGTTGGAGGGAGAGAGAGGGGGGTGTTGGAGAGAGAGAGAGAGGGGTGTTGGAGAGAGAGAGAGGGGTGTTGGAGAGAGAGAGAGGGGTGTTGGAGAGAGAGAGAGAGGGGTGTTGGAGGGAGAGAGAGAGGGGTGTTGGAGAGAGAGAGAGAGGGGTGTTGGAGAGAGAGAGAGGGGTGTTGGAGAGAGAGAGAGGGGGGTGTTGGAGAGAGAGAGAGGGGGGGGGTGTTGGAGGGAGAGAGAGAGAGGGGTGTTGGAGAGAGAGAGAGAGGGGTGTTGGAGGGAGAGAGAGAGAGGGGTGTTGGAGAGAGAGAGAGAGGGGTGTTGGAGAGAGAGAGAGGGGGGTGTTGGAGGGAGAGAGAGGGGTGTTGGAGAGAGAGAGAGGGGGTGTTGGAGAGAGAGAGAGAGGGGTGTTGGAGAGAGAGAGAGAGGGGTGTTGGAGAGAGAGAGAGAGGGGTGTTGGAGAGAGAGAGAGGGGGGTGTTGGAGAGAGAGAGAGAGGGGGGTGTTGGAGGGAGAGAGAGAGGGGGGTGTTGGAGAGAGAGAGAGAGGGGTGTTGGAGGGAGAGAGAGAGAGGGGTGTTGGAGAGAGAGAGAGAGGGGTGTTGGAGAGAGAGAGAGAGGGGTGTGTTGGAGAGAGAGAGAGAGGGGTGTTGGAGAGAGAGAGAGAGGGGTGTTGGAGGGAGAGAGAGAGGGGGGTGTTGGAGAGAGAGAGAGAGGGGTGTTGGAGGGAGAGAGGGGTGTTGGAGAGAGAGAGAGAGGGGTGTTGGAGAGAGAGAGAGAGGGGTGTTGGAGAGAGAGAGAGAGGGGTGTTGGAGAGAGAGAGAGAGGGGTGTTGGAGAGAGAGAGAGAGGGGTGTTGGAGAGAGAGAGAGAGGGGTGTTGGAGGGAGAGAGAGAGGGGTGTTGGAGAGAGAGAGAGAGGGGGGTGTTGGAGGGAGAGAGAGGGGTGTTGGAGAGAGAGAGAGGGGTGTTGGAGAGAGAGAGAGAGAGGGGTGTTGGAGGGAGAGAGAGGGGTGTTGGAGAGAGAGAGAGAGGGGGGTGTTGGAGAGAGAGAGAGAGGGGTGTTTGGAGAGAGAGAGGGGTGTTGGAGAGAGAGAGAGAGGGGGGTGTTGGAGAGAGAGAGAGAGGGGGTGTTGGAGGGAGAGAGAGAGGGGGGTGTTGGAGGGAGAGAGAGAGGGGTGTTGGAGGGAGAGAGAGAGAGGGGTGTTGGAGAGAGAGAGAGAGGGGTGTTGGAGAGAGAGAGAGGGGGGTGTTGGAGGGAGAGAGAGAGGGGTGTTGGAGAGAGAGAGAGAGGGGTGTTGGAGAGAGAGAGAGAGGGGTGTTGGAGAGAGAGAGAGGGGGGTGTTGGAGAGAGAGAGAGAGGGGTGTTGGAGGGAGAGAGAGAGGGGGGTGTTGGAGGGAGAGAGAGAGAGGGGGTGTTGGAGGGAGAGAGAGAGAGGGGTGTTGGAGAGAGAGAGAGGGGTGTTGGAGAGAGAGAGAGGGGGGTGTTGGAGGGAGAGAGGGGGGTGTTGGAGAGAGAGAGAGGGGTGTTGGAGAGAGAGAGGGGTGTTGGAGGGAGAGAGAGAGGGGTGTTGGAGAGAGAGAGAGAGGGGTGTTGGAGAGAGAGAGAGAGGGGTGTTGGAGAGAGAGAGAGAGGGGTGTTGGAGAGAGAGAGAGGGGTGTTGGAGGGAGAGAGAGGGGGGTGTTGGAGAGAGAGAGAGAGGGGTGTTGGAGGGAGAGAGAGGGGGGTGTTGGAGAGAGAGAGAGAGGGGTGTTGGAGAGAGAGAGGGGTGTCGGAGGGAGAGAGAGGGGGGTGTTGGAGAGAGAGAGAGGGGGGTGTCGGAGGAGAGAGAGAGAGGGTGTCGGAGGGAGAGAGAGAGAGGGGTGTTGGAGAGAGAGAGAGAGGGGTGTTGGAGGGAGAGAGAGAGGGGGTGTCGGAGGGAGAGAGAGAGAGGGGGGTGTTGGAGAGAGAGAGAGGGGGGTGTCGGAGGGAGAGAGAGAGGGGTGTTGGAGGGAGAGAGAGGGGGTGTTGGAGAGAGAGAGAGGGGGGTGTCGGAGGGAGAGAGAGAGAGAGGGGTGTCGGAGGGAGAGAGAGAGAGGGGTGTCGGAGGGAGAGAGAGAGAGGGGGGTGTCGGAGGGAGAGAGAGAGGGGGGTGTCGGAGGGAGAGAGAGGGGGGTGTCGGAGAGGGAGAGAGGGGTTGTCGGAGGGAGAGAGAGAGGTTGTCGGAGGGAGAGAGAGGGGGGTGTCGGAGGGAGAGAGAGAGGGGTGTCGGAGGGAGAGAGAGAGGGTGTCGGAGGGAGAGAGAGAGAGAGGGGTGTCGGAGGGAGAGAGAGAGAGGGGGGTGTCGGAGGGAGAGAGAGAGAGGGGGGTGTCGGAGAGAGAGAGAGAGAGAGGGGTGTCGGAGGGAGAGAGAGAGAGAGGGGTGTCGGAGGGAGAGAGAGAGAGGGGGGTGTCGGAGGGAGAGAGAGGGGGGTGTCGGAGAGAGAGAGAGAGAGAGGGGTGTCGGAGAGAGGGAGAGAGAGAGAGAGTGCGTGTCGGAGAGAGGGGGTGTCGGAGAGAGAGAGAGAGAGGGGTGTCGGAGAGAGAGAGAGAGAGGGGTGTCGGAGAGAGAGAGAGAGGGGTGTCGGAGAGGGAGAGGGGGGGTGTCGGAGGGAGAGAGAGAGAGGGGTGTCGGGGAGGGAGGGAGAGAGGGGTGTTGGAGAGAGAGAGGGGTGTCAGAGGGAGAGAGAGAGAGGAGTGTCGGAGGGAGAGAGAGGGGTGTCGGAGGGAGAGAGAGAAAGAGAGAGAGAGAGGGAGAGGGGTGTCGGAGAGAGAGAGGGGTGTCAGAGGGAGAGAGAGAGGGGTGTCGGAGAGAGAGAGGGGTGTCAGAGGGAGAGAGAGAGGGGTGTCGGAGAGAGAGAGAGGGGGTGTCGGAGAGAGAGAGAGAGGGGTGTCAGAGGGAGAGACAAAGGGGGTGTCGGAGAGAGAGAGAGGGGTGTTGGAGAGAGAGAGAGAGGGGGTGTTGGAGAGAGAGGGGTGTTGGAGAGAGAGAGAGAGGGGTGTCGGAGAGAGAGAGAGAGGGGGTGTCAGATGGAGAGAGAGAGGGGGTGTCGGAGAGAGAGAGAGGGGAGTCGGAGAGAGAGAGAGAGAGAGGGGGTGTCGGAGGGAGAGAGAGAAAGAGAGAGAGAGAGGGAGAGGGGTATCGGAGAGAGAGGGGGGTGTCAGAGGGAGAGAGAGAGGGGGTGTCGGAGAGAGTGAGAGGGGAGTCGGAGAGAGAGAGAGGGGTGTCAGAGGGAGAGACAAAGGGGGTGTCGGAGAGAGAGAGAGGGGGTGTCAGAGGGAGAGAGAGAGGGGGTGTCGGAGAGAGAGAGAGGGGGAGTCGGAGAGAGAGAGAGAGGGGTGTCAGAGGGAGAGACAAAGGGGGTGTCGGAGAGAGAGAGAGAGGGGTGTTGGAGAGAGAGAGAGAGGGGTGTCGGGGAGAGAGAGAGAGAGGGTGTCGGAGGGAGAGAGAGAGAGGGGTGTCGGAGGGAGAGAGAGAGAGAGGTGTCGGAGAGAGAGAGAGAGAGGGGTGTCGGAGGGAGAGAGAGAGGGGGTGTCGGAGAGAGAGAGGGGGGGGTGTCGGAGAGAGAGAGAGAGGGGTGTCAGAGGGAGAGACAAAGGGGGTGTTGGAGAGGGAGAGAGGGTGTCGGAGAGAGAGAGGGGGGTGTCGGAGAGAGAGAGAGGGGTGTTGGAGAGAGAGAGAGAGGGTGTCGGAGAGAGAGAGAGAGGGGTGTCGAGAGAGAGAGAGAGAGGGGTGTCGGAGAGAGAGAGGGGGTGTCGGAGAGAGAGAGAGGGGTGTTGGAGAGAGAGAGAGGGGTGTCGGAGAGAGAGAGGGGTGTCGGAGAGAGAGAGAGAGGGGTGTCAGAGGGAGAGACAAAGGGGGTGTCGGAGAGGGAGAGAGGGGTGTCGGAGAGAGAGAGGGTGTCGGAGAGAGAGAGAGGGGTGTCGGAGGGAGAGAGAAAGAGGTGTCAGGGGGAAGGGAGAGAGAGAGGGGGGTGTCGGAGAGAGAGAGAGAGAGGTGTCAGTGGGAGAGAGAGAGGGGTGTCAGAGGGAGAGAGGGTGTTGGAGGGAGAGAGAGAGGGGTGTCGGGGAGGGAGGGAGAGAGGGGTGTCGGAGAGAGAGGGGGGTGTCAGAGAGAGAGAGAGAGAGAGAGGGTGTCAGAGGGAGGGAGGGGGGTTGTCGGGGAGAGGGAGAGGGGGCTGTCGGGAAGAGGGAGAGGGGGTTGTCGGGAAGAGGGAGAGGGGGTTGTCAGGGAGGGGGAGGGGGAGGGGGGTTTTCGGGGAGGGGGTGGGGGTTGTCAGAGAGTGGGAGAGGGGGGTGTCAGAGAGGGAGAGGGGTGTTGGAGAGAGATGGATGCTTTTTACCGGAAGAAGAAATCAATATTCATGCTATCAGGTTGGAGGCTACCCAAATGGAATACGAGGTGTTGCTCTCCACCCTGAGGGTGATCTCATCTTGGCATTGGCGACTCAGTCTGTAGTCATGCTGTGCCATTCACCACAAAAGACTGAATACAAACAAGTACCATTGAGATAATGAAATTGAGGTTCAGGTCTACCCTTCATTGTACCTCAGTAAGGAGCGAACACAAGGTTGAGAAAAATGTTACCAAAAAGCAGGTAATAAAACAGTATACTTGTGAGCCACACTCATGGGTTTGAAGTATAGCTGCCTTTTTTGTGGTTGTTGCACTTTCCTGTTAAGATATTGTTCCTTATTATCTCTGCTGCTCACTCATATAATTAGCGTTATCTCTAAGCAATACAGTTACTTTTATTTTTCACCGTAACCTGCATGCATGACTCCATTTGATTAGTGCTTGAAATGGTTATGACCCAAAGGGTAGTCTTTAGTCTTGCCTTAATATTCTTTTTAAGACCAGTTGTAGAGCTCATGAAAAAAAAAAGAAAAATTAGGCATGTGTTTCAGCTGGACCAGAAATACAACACCAATCCAGTGGTACATGGTCTGTTTTACCCTTGGCAGGTGCAAGCCATGTCAAACCCAGGGGACCACATTTAAATGTGCTGCATTGTCAAGTAGAGAGGGGATGGGTGGGGCAGGGGGAGACAAAGGATCAAATAATATTCACACAATAGGACTGAATTAGTTAATTGTAAGTGAACATTCAGGAAAGAGAACACCAAGGGGAGGGTTACCATATCCAATGGCTATATTCTTGGAGGCTATTTCACATGACCTCTCACCTCCAGCTCCCACTGTTTGGGCAAATCGTTTTTAATCCACTATATTCTTAAAATCTAAATCCAAAGTGCTCAAACAAAATGGAAAATAAATGTATTTTTTTTTCATCTCTAATGGCCTAAATTGCTCAGAGCAATGTAACTACTTTGTTCAGAAAATGCAAGTCTGATTCATAGGATCTTCACTACTCTGGCACCCTCATGACTGTGAGCGGTAAAATGCAGTTTCTGCTTGGGGAAACCAGACTTAAAAGATGACTAGTTCCGCTTTAAAAGGGAGAGTTACATTCTATAATGTACTCTAAGCGATCTTTGCAGCTTCTTGCTGAGATGGCGTTCTTCAGGGCTGGAAGCAAAACCCAGCATTCACCATCCTTTGAAGCCATAAGTATTAAGCAGATTCACTGCTGTGAATTTGGGAATCAATTATCTGCTTTCTTGGAGTCTGTCAATTTTCTGTAGCAAGCTTCCTGATCAGTGGTGGTTTAACTGTTCTTTGATGCTTATTGTTGAATGTGGGTAATTTTAGTCCCAAAGATAAAACTCAATCACGAGTCCATTCAGCCCACAGAGAATGCTTGCATGCTGTGTGTTTGGTAACACTTGAAGCCTGTAAAGTCCTGAAATTTGTAACCCTAGTTACTCTCATAAACATCTCAGGTCATAGCATCACTTTGCACTGCCCAAAACCCCAATCTATTAAAAGATTACCTACCATGGAACGCGAGTATTTACACGACAGGCAGGCAATCTCAGATAATGGCTGGGGTCACCCAACTTGTAAAGACACTGCCCAGAAGAAGGCAATGGCAAACTAATTCTGTTGAAAAATTTGTCAAAAACAATCATGGACATGGAAAGACTGTGACCGCCTAAGTCACATGACATGGCACATAATGATGATGATGATGGTGATTAATCAGTCATTTGTGAAAGGTAAATTTACTTGGTAAATTGAGGCTGTATACCAATTATTGAACTGCTCTGTTACATATGTGTACCATATAGTTCACCTTGTCTTTATATGCAATTATACAAAATAACAAAAATATCATGTTTCCCCACGTTACTGACTTGTTCCAATTAAATAAATCTTTACAACCTTCTTGCATTTTTTTCTACCCCTTTGCAATCTCCTGTTTAAAAACTAAACTGATTGCACTTCCCTGCTTCTCTTCTAAAATTAATTTCTGGCAAGACTCAAAGGAACAGCATATCCCTGACCCCTCTCCCTAGTAGCCATTATTGGAGATCTGCTCACAAGCGAAGACTTCAGCAATTACTGTTCAGTGGTTAGAATCCTTGTGGAGAAGGTTTTGAGGCCAGACCCATTGCCACTTAATAAGCTTTTCAAAAACATCAAGGACAAAGAAAAAGACTTCTCTCTTTAACAAGATCTTATGAGAATTTTCCCCCAACATCACCTCATAATTGAAAGCTCTTGCCCTTATAAGGCAAGAGTGATTTTTTTCCTCTGTGTTTCTTCATCACAGCCATGACATCCTTTCTGACGTTAAAACAGCAGAGTTACACCGTTATGGTGCATGGTATTCTTATGAATTAATTTCTGTGCTACATTCTGTTAGATTTCTCTATTGTGAACCCTAAGTTTGATTAGTCAGTGCTTTATTTCAATTTGTTATTTAAAAGAAAATCCAGTTGTGGTTTTCAGATGAAGGGCAGTGGAGAAATCTGAGGAGAGCCTGTGGAGACTATGGTAAACACGCTGAGGTCATAGCCAAGGTCAGGAGGCCCGGGTTACATCTGCCAGCTAGAAGCTGCTTGAGCCTGATTTATCATTGCACAGGTCATCTTGGTCTTATCTTCATTCAGGCAGAAGGAATACTGGCTGCTAAAGCACCTCATTAACAAGCATTCTGTCCTTCCTTAGTGAAAGTACTAACACACCGAGGTACTGTTCCACTTTGGGGCTACTGTTAACATGTGACAAAGATACCTGGGAACGCTCTGGGCTTGCTTCACAGAGTCTGGTCATTTAGGGAGGTTATCAGGACTTCTGCTATTATGGGCACAGGCCATGGGCCAGTACAAGAGAGTGTTCTGTGAGTATTTTGACCACAAGGAGTAACTGTTAAACTATTTTCCTTTCTGGAATATCTTCAGCAGGGAGCAACACAGTGGTGTAAATCAGGAAGATGATCATAGAACTGCTGCTGCTGATCATTAACTATAGCTCAGCAGTTAATACCATCATTCCCACAATCCTGATTGAGAAGTTACACAACTTCTATAGATGTACTGTGGAGAGCATTTTGACAGGCTGCATCACTGTCTGGTATGGAGGGGCTACTGCACAGGATCAAAAGAAGCTGCAGAGGGTTGTAAATTTAGTCAGCTCCATCTTGGGTACTAGCCTACAAAGTACCCAGGATGTCTTCAAGGAGCGGTGTCTCAGAAAGGTAGCGTCCATTATTAAGTACCTCCCGTACCCAGGGCATGCCCTTTTCCCACTGTTACCATCAGGTGGGAGGTACAGAAGCCTGAAGGCACACACTCAGTGATTCAGGAACAGCTTCTTCCCCTCTGCCTCCAATTCCTAAATGGACATTGAACCCGTGAACACTACCTCACTTTTAAAATATATATTATTTCTGTTTTTTACATGATTCGTAATCTAATCAATATATGTATACTGTAATTGATCTAACTTATTTTTTTGTTCTTCTTCTATATTATGTAAAGCATTGAACTGCTGCTGCTAAGTTAACAAATTTCAGGACACTTGCTGGTGATACCTGATTCTGATTTGATGCTGTTTCTGGGAGGAAACAAAAACTGCCCAAGTTCTTCCTTAAAAATGAACAGTTCTCCAGTGCATTGTGGAAAAGTAGAACTGCCTGACATTAACTATGCCTTAACAATCCCTGTTACATAGACGACATTTGTGGTCCAGACCAGTGGTTCCCAACCCGGGGTCCATGGCATAAAAAAAGGGGTGAGGAACCCTGCTCTAGATGTTTTATGCAAGAAAGGCCCACAAACAAATATGAAGCACAATGGGGCAGCAAATTTTGAGTGTAAGACATCCACTATCTCACAACGGAGTATCCATGTTGTCACATGTGCATGAAGGGATTGCGCCTGCTGGGTCCAGAACTTGTGTAGGCATCGGGTCGTGCGTTGTGGGTGCGGGATACAGCAGAAGGGGATCCAAAAGCCGAGGTGGGAGTACCAGACCTTTACCTGGTTTGAGATGTCAGAGATGGGGGATTGCTGTAGGGTTGTCAGGATCACGACCATATCTGTGTCAAGTGGTGTGAATGTCCAAAGTGGTGAAGGGATGGTGGGAAGGAGGGTTAAGTAGGTAACCTAAAAGGAAAACACGAGGAAATCTGCAGATGCTGGAAATTCAAGCAACTCACATCAAAGTTGCTGGTGAACGCAGCAGGCCAGGCAGCATCTCTAGGAAGAGGTACAGTCGACGTTTCGGGCTGAGACCCTTCCACCACCCTGCTCCATCTAGAGGAATTAGTCCTTACTCTTAATAATTTCTCCTTTGGCTCCTCCCACTTCCTCCAAACTAAAGGTGCAGCTATGGGCACCCGTATGGGTCCTAGCTATGCCTGCCTTTTTGTTGGCTTTGTGGAACAATCTATGTTCCAAACCTATTCTGGTATCTGTCCCCCACTTTTCCTTTGCTACATCGACGACTCCATTGGCGCTGCTTCCCACATGCGTGCTGAGCTCGTTGACTTCATTAACTTTGTCTCCAACTTTCACCCTGCCCTTAAGTTTACCTGGTCCATTTCCGAAACCTCCCTCCCCATTCTAGATCTTTCTGTCTCTATCTCTGGAGACAGCTTATCGACTGATGTCTACTATAAGCCTACTGACTCTCACAGCTATCTGGACTATTCCTCTTCTCACCCTGTCTCTTACAAAAATGCCATCCCCTTCTCGCAATTCCTCCGTCTCCGCCGCATCTGCTCTCAGGGTGAGGCTTTTCATTTCAGGACGAGGGAGATGTCTTCCTTTTTAAAGAAAGGGGCTTCCCTTCCTCCACTATCAACTCTGCTCTTAAACGCATCTCCCCCATTTCACACACATCTGCTCTCACTCCATCCTCCCACCACCCCACTAGGAATAGGGTTCCCCTGGTCCTCACCTACCACCCCACCAGCCTCCGGGTCCAACATATTATTCTCCGTAACTTCCGCCACCTCCAACGGAATCCCACCACTAAGCACATCTTTCCCTCCCCCCCTCTGCATTCCGCAGGGATCGCTCCCTACGCGACTCCCCTGTCCATTCGTCCCCCCATCCCTCCCCACTGATCTCCCTCCTGGCACTTATCCTTGTAAGCGGAACAAGTGCTACACATGCCCTTACACTTCCTCCCTTACCACCATTCAGGGCCCCAAACAGTCCTTCCAGGTGAGGCAACACTTCACCTGTGAGTCGACTGGGGTGATATACTGTGTCCGGTGCTCCCGATATATTGGCGAGACCCGACGCAGACTGGGAGACCGCTTTGCTGAACATCTACGCCCTGTCCGCCAGAGAAAGCAGGATAGATATTGACTGCACACAAAACGTTGAGCTATCCAATGTTTATATTGTTAAGTTTAATTTTGTGCGCATACATGCATGTGTATGTGTGATCTCATTACACCTGAAAAAAAAAGCCTTTTCACTAATTTTTAAAATGCTTTTATTTGAAAACATAATGGCTTTAAAATGACCTATGACAATTCTCCCAGAAGTATTGGGGAAATTAATCTGACATTATTGAAGACTGTGAGCAATCCTTTGGGCTTTGAAACCTTAAATCCTGAGACAGTCAAATTGTCTGAGTGAAGCATCAGCAGTTACATCTAACAGTCCTGCCTTTGCCCAACATCTTTGCAATTGTTTTATAGAAAGGGACACTATAGATGAGCTGATCAAGAGAAGAAAGTCCTTACATATTGGTGCAGAAGCTAGCTTCAGTTATCTTCTAAAACCATTTTAGCTGAGATTGGCTTAATTTAGTACAATTAATTACCCTGTTGTCAGTTCACCAGCCCAGTTAGCTCGAGTTTTTGAGTGCGCGTTCTAAACTAATTGTATATTTCTACCTGAAACCAGAGTTGAGTGTTACAGTAACAAGAAGAGGCTGTAACCATTCATCCTTAGAACTGAGTGGGTGTATTGAAAATGATATTTTAAGTCTCAGATGCTTTAGCAAGGCTAGAATTACAATCAAATATAAAAGGCAGTGTTCCATTCGACTCATGGGCTCCCAGGTTTGGAAAGAACCTATGGTTTTGTCAATAAGGGAGCTTGACACAGGAAGGAACTGGTCTCTGTTCGAACTAATCTACCCACAGCCTAGCCAGCCATCACAGCACAAACCCACATACTGAAGCTAGGTGCAGAATGACAACACTGAGAACTCACTATTACAGATGATTTGTATCAATCAAATGGCCGATGAGCCAGGCAGGTGAATAATGAGCCAGCTAACAGGAACTGACCAACTTTCATTCATTTCAATAATACTATTAACACAGCAGTTTATCTTACCCAGAAGATTTATTTGAAGTGTTTATCGTAAATTAGCCATACCTTGCTCTCAATCAGTTGTATTTAATTGTTTCTTAAATGTAGAAGAATTGATCAAGTCTGTCTGTAGATCTAATGTGGCACTTTCACTAGCAAAACGAATGCTGGGATTATTTACCCTCCACAGTAAAACACATGGAAAATAGTGTTGAAAAGAGAAACTGGGGAAAGAGAACTAATTATTCTATTTATTCAGAGAAACAGCACAGAACAGGCCATTCCAGCCCTTCGAGCTGTGTCACCCAACAATCCACCTTTTTAACACTAGCCTAATCCTAGGGCAATTTATGATGACTAATTAACCTTTTAACCAGTACATCTTTGAACTGTGGGAGGAAACCAGAGCTCCCAAAGGAAACCTGCACACTCACGGGGAGAATGTACAAATTCCTTACTGATGGTGCTGAAATTGAATTCAAAACTCTGATACCCTGAGCTTTAATAGTATTGTGCTAGCCTGTGGCGTCCACTTTGTTTCACAGTACCACTGGAAACTGAGTTTTCATTGTATTTTGACACTGTTAAGCCAGCTCTCCACAAATACTTATCCACACACAGTCACTTGAACAATAATAGAACATCGATGACTCACACTGGTAACACGTTTAAACTCAATAACAGACATGCCATCACCTGACAGGCCATCACCTTACCAGTGGCAATTCCACCACATTACTACCAACTGGCAATTACAAGTACTAGCCCAATTTTTCAAAAATGATCTTTTTGAGTCTTGTTCTGACAAAAAGATCTGGATTGAAACTGCTTTGCAGGCCTGGGGGATAGCAGCAGTACTGTACCATGCACATGCACCCACTACATCACATTCCTTTGCACAACTCTAGCCTACTGGCAAAACCTATCATCATCATTGTCGTCATGTGCCATGTTGTATGACATGGGCAATCGTGGGTTTTCGATGACCATGATTGTTCTTGGCAAATTTTCCTACAGAAGTGGTTTGCCATTGCCTTCTTCTGGGCAGTGTCTTTACAAGACGGGTGATTCCAACCATGATCAATACTCTTCAGAGATTGTCCGCCTAGCATCAGTGGTCACATAACCAGGACTTGACCAGCTGCTCATATGGCCGTCCATCACCTGCTCCCTTGGCTTCAAATGACCCTGATCAGGGGGCTAAGCAGGTGCTATACCTTGTCCAAGGGTGACCTGCAGGCTAACAGAGGGAAGGAGCACCTTACACCTCCTTTGGTAGAGACACATCTCTACACAGCCACCCATAAAGACTGTGTACAACTGACTAATGTGCAACACATTAGTTGACATTCATACTCCAGTGTAAACTTCTCACTGATAGTAGCTGTAAAAAGCCTCATACCAGCATCCAGCAATATATCACAGACCTGGGAAAGCTTGTAAAAAAAAATTTGGATGCCACAGTAATGATGATGCAATTTTTTAAAATACAAAGTTAGCTCTATCCAGTGATGGTAACGCATAATAAATGGAAGATCTTGGTCAGAATCTCAGTCTATTAGTTGATCCCATTCAGAGCTAAGGAAGCAAAGCAGCCTTACAAGATTCTCATTCCTGGCTGTCACAAAATGGTCCTGGCTAAAATATCACTCTGCATGGGTGGGATGAGTTCAACTATCATCCCCTTTTATAGCTGAATTGCCAGTTGGACTTGGATTGGACACGTGGGTGAAATATGGAAGAACAGCAACTAATTGTCAGCCCAGTAGGTGTCATCACCTTTGGGGGGCCATGAGGTGAGGTAAGGGAGGGAGGGAAAAGGAAGAGGCCAATAGGCTCAGCCACAAACACTATTCATCTTCTGCTAAAAATATGGATATGCAAAACCTTCCTGTTCTTGCAGCACCCCATGAATAATAATTTTTCTGCAACAGTAGCATGGTAGCAAAATGGCTAGCACAACACTTTACAGGACCAGCGACCCAGGTTCAATTCCGCCACTGCCTGTAAGGAGGTTGTATGTTCTTCCCATGACTGTGTGGGTTTCCTCCGGGTGCTCCAGTTTCCTCCCACAGTCCAAAGGTGTATTTTGATAGGTTTGTTGGTCATAATTTTTCCTGAGATTAGGGTGGGATTAAATTGGGGGATTACTGGGCAGTGCGACGTGAACTGCCAGTGAGGCCTTTTCCTTGCTTTATCTCAATAAATAAGGAAAGAAATCTCCTCTAACAAGAAGATCAAGGGTAACAAGTAAACGTGAACATCATCACCTCTAATTTAACCTCCAAGCTTGACACCATCCTTAATTAGGCATATACAGTTCATGGAAAACATGTTAAACAGTGACAAGGACTGCAAATGTTTCGGATGTTTTAATGCACCATTCAGATGACAAGTCCGGATAGATAAACAAATACAGTCCATGCTCCTGAAGGTGAGAC